>NW_009202657.1:59567-92482 GCF_000690835.1 Fulmarus glacialis | reverse complement strand
GGCTTCCTCCGCACCGACGATGCCTTCATCCTGCGGTTCCTGCGGGCCAGGAAGTTTCAGCACTTCGAGGCGTTTCGCCTCCTGGCCCAGTACTTTGAATATCGCCAGCAGAACCTGGACATGTTCAAGAGCTTCAAGGCCACAGACCCGGGCATCAAGCAGGCGCTGAAGGATGGCTTCCCCGGCGGGCTGGCCAACCTGGACCACTATGGCAGGAAGATCCTCGTCCTTTTTGCTGCCAACTGGGACCAGAGCAGGTAAATGCAGAGCCATCCGCCCGCCTTAACCCCTTCTTTCCCCGGGCAATGTGCGGGAAGAGCTGTGCCAGACCAGAGGGAGGATGGATGGGCAGCAGGGACACACCCGGCTCTGCCCATGGGGGGCTGGGCAGCAGCTCGGAAGGCAGAGGGAGAAGAGAAAGGAGAAATGTATTTTGTGGCTTAGGGCCTTTTCAACATTCTCATCCTTTAGGGTCTGAATTTTGGGAGGCAAGTAGGAACTGCTTGGGTGCTCTTCTCAACTCTCTGATATGAGGTTTACACCCTTCTGCCTCCCCTTAGCCAAAGCGAGCTGGCATGCTAGATGATGTGCTTAAACCCCTGACAAAGAATGGTTGCAATCCATTGGTCTTTCTGCTTCAGCACGCACAGAGCTGCTCAGGTGCCATAGGAGAAAGTGAGAGATGCTGTGTACAAAACAGGAGTATCCATCATGGCTTTTGAGCTGAAAAGTTTGCCAGTGCAGGAAAATGAGGTTCCGAATCCTTTCCCTCTGCTAAAGAAAGCTCTTCGTGAGCCACCTGGAAATGCCAGGATGGAAGTTACAGTAACAACTTATTTTCCCCGCTCATGCTGCTCTAAGTGTGAATTCCCTGCGTAATAAGATACAAGCCTACAAAGCTTTGGTAGCAAATTGAAGGAGGCTAGTGCAGTCCCCACAACAATTTCTGATCCTTTTTAGGACTACTCTAGCCTGAAGATGACTTAGCAGGCTCACCCAAGAGCTGTCTCCCATCAAGGCCCTTTCTTTTAGCAATCGGCTTGATACTATGTGACACTATTTGATTATTCTAAATACCTCATTAGGTGCCATGCTCAGTTTCTCCTGCAGTCTAAAATTACAGTCACCAAAATTGCTTGATTTCCCATACATGTAAATGAATGAATCCATTAAGAGTGAACTCTCTAAAGCCTACTCCTGTGAGCACTGCATGGCTTCCCTAGACTCCCAACCTGAGAGCAGTTTTAGCATCTGAAGCACTTCTTAGTGAGAAAACTTAAAATCTTGCTAATTGCCTTCACATGAACCCAAACTGTCTTTTGTGCAGTCAGCTCAGGCTGGGCACAGGCAGTGCTGAGTGGTCAGTGCAGATATCCCAAGCTCAGCTATTTTGAAACATGGGGAGGACACAAAGAGCTAGCAGTGTGGGTAGAGAGGATGAAATTTGGGGGATCAGCAGGCTTAAATTTGCCCTTTAAGTGTTTGTGTAGCTCTTGCAGGCTGTGTCGATAGTCATTGCAGGGGGTGATCCCACAGCTCCCTGCAGCAGTCAGTGTTACAGCTAGGGACAGGTCTCTGCCCAGAGGGCTGCTGGCCCACCATGGCCTTCCTCCTCTCCAGACAGGGTGGCCACATCCACACTGCCTACGGGGAGTTTCCTGGCCCTTTCTAACCCATGAATCATGCCCAGGGACTGGGAGAAAGATGTCTGGCACAAATCAAAACTGCCCACGACCATGCTAACAACTAGAAAGTGTGGATGAACATACGCAGAGCTGGGGCCAGCATCCTTTCCCTGCTTCAGTTTTCTGGCAGATGGAGCCAAAGCAGCTGAGTGAGGAAGCAGTGGTGATGAGGCTAAGTCTCAGAGTGGACTTCACTTCTCACAAAGGACCTTCCTTATTTCCCACATAAGGACCAGGTCAATTTTTTATTTTAAAAACAACTCCACAAACTCTTAAAAATCCCCAAAGGAAGAATCAGCAAAGAAATGGATGTTTAGACCTTTTGTTAAGTCGTATGTCTACTATGAAGAAGTTCCCTTGTTACAGGCAATGTGGCCTACTGTCTGCCATTATTTCTCATTAATGAAAAAAAAACCCAAAGCTTTATGTGGCCCTTTTCAGATCATTAGTTCCTAGTCAAGAGAACACCAAGAATTCCAGCTCAGGGATAAAGTAGCATTTTAAAAAATAATTGCCATGTAAAAAGAATAGGTTTATTTTCTTCTTAATTTTGGATGTGCTGATATTTAAACTACATGAGATCAGCTGACATAACAGTAAATTTATTGTGTTCTTTTTTATGAAGTCCTATTGGTACAATTATTATTATTTATGATATAATAGGGAAGTGACTGGGGTACACAGGGGTACCTAATGGCCATGTTTGCAGTTGGGTCCCTATTGCTCTTCAGCACTGCACGCCCGCAGTACGCCTCTGCTTCAGAGCAAGGGATTTGTTTTCAGATAGACCACTCAGACAAAGGGGAGAGAGCTGAAGCCCAGATGCAGGGAGTGGCTTGCTCCAAGGCACATGACAAGTCAGTGACAGGTCTGGCAATGGAGCTAGGTCACTCTCTTTTCTAATTAATTTAGTGTCTTCTGTTATCTGATGTTCAGCAACTGAACCATTGTGTATGGAACTTATACTGGAGCTGCTACGCAATATGTCTCAAGCTTATGCCTTAATTGACTTGAGATCTTACAGTACGTAAAGCAGTGCTCCTCTTACAGCAACACTGGGAGGATTGCTTTTTGAAGTCTGTCTTGTTAGGACTCTTCGTACGCTTCATAAACTAAGTTAATAGAGCACAGCAAGGCTCCAAATTTATCATGTGTGTACGACTTATTATGGCCAGCATGTAATAGTTAGAAATAAAAAGTTCCGATTTGTTATTTAAATGAATAGCAGACATACTATAGATGATTTATATAGCACCGGCAGCCTGTGATTTACATAGTTCCAATTAGAAAGAAAAGCGTGGGAGTCAAAAAATTCCTGGTAAAACAAGCCTATGTACTAGATGTTAAATCTGTTAAATCGTTAAATTAAAGCAGGGCCTGAAAACTGTACCAGATGTCCTACCATCTGAACAACTAAATCAGACGTGTATTTAAAACAAACAAACAAAAAAAGGAGAGGTGAAGTACTGAGTAGCCCAGCAGCTTTTCAATGGGACCCTGCCTAACTCTCCATCCTGTCTCTACTATGGGGAAAGTGAAGACGGGTGGCACTCCTGCCAGGAGGCTGGATAGCAACCGGGGAGGGATCAGCCTTCCTTATTAGCTTCCAGATTGTTGATTCATAACTACATTTGGCTTGTAGGTGTGTACGTGCATTTGAAGACTCCTTTTTCTTAATGTGTCCAGCTGGTGAAGTTTTTTTCAGTTAATGGTACAACTAACTTCAACTCTCAGCAGCAAGGGATCTGTTGTCATGCATGTTCTTCTACATGTTTCGTGGCATCTGTACACAAATTCCCTCAGAAAATCAGTCCATTTTGATGCTATTTATTTGAAATCTTTCCCTGTCTTAATTATCTCAGAACTTTTCCTAGAAAGTGCAATAGAAAAGTGCAGTAGAAAAGTGCAGGAGCACCCAGATCCTGTCTGTGTCACAGTGACCCAGTCAGCTCACATCAGCCTCAGGGAATATGGAAATCCACTGCACTCCTTACCCTTAGCGCTGCTGTTGCATCAGATGATTTAGAGCAGGGCAAAGACGGAGTCCACTGGTTTGCTTTCGAAACTATGCTTTCATGTGCAGAAGTGCTAGAAACTTTTCTTTTCCTCCCATTAAATGAAAATTTAAATTCTGTAGCTATTAGGAGGCTGGTCTGCTCCTCAGCTTGCTATTAACCACAAGCGAGTCGGCAGGGTATTTTTCAAGCTCTGACGGAGGCAGTGTGACAAAATAAGTGACAATGCTAACAATAACAACATATTAACAATAACAAGATACCTGGTTAATAGAGTCGATTTTTGTTTGGAAGTAGTATCTTTCAAATAATAATTACTAACTAGTGCAAACAATGTCATTTTTTCTACGGTTTCTTCTGCTGACTGATGCTGTCTTATTGTTTCTTAGCTTTCCCCCAGGTATCCCTATCTGCCTATTATCACTTGTATTTAGACTGTGAGTGTTTTGGCTAGGGATCTTTTTGATCAATGCTAATGTAAAATTTAGATCAGCTGAATCTTCATCTGTGGCTGTGACTCTTAGACACTGGACTAACATAAGGAGCAATGAATGGTATTAAATCTGAATCTAAAAGCTAATCTGGTAAAATATTTGAAGCAGTTTCTATTTTTCTATGCATTTTTGTAACACTGGTGGTGCTTTTTTGTTTTTAGAATAAGGGCGCTCAGGGCATGCTGCCACTATTTAAGCAGAATAGCTGTAAGAGAAATTTCAATTCCCCATCTTTTCAGCTTTCAAATCTGTACCCAGACTGACAAACCAAGGAGATCTGAGGCATCATTTCTAGGTACTTCTTTGTGTATCTTGAGGGCTCTTGTTTCACTGAAATTCTAAAAATATTAAGCCAGAGCAGTAGGTTAGAAATGGGATGATGGCTCAGAGACTTGACCAGCTTTCTCTTTTAAACCACAGTGGTACAAGAGCTGATTTGACAGAAAGCTTTACTTATCCAAATGGTCATGAGCTTAAAATACAGATTGTGTGTTCCTTACATGTTTGGGACCTTCAGGAGACATATGGCTTAAATTCAAGCAAAGAAGACTTACCGTTTATCTCTTCTAGTTAACAGTTTGCATCCTGAGAGGCAGACTCATGCCACTCAGTTTTAATTCTCAAAATAACTTGAGGTTTCTTGATATCGGGGGGGAGGTGACAAATAGCAATAGAGACAGTAGGGCAACTCTGCCAAATCAGATTATCTGTTATTCAGTGCAAATGTGAATCGACTGGAACCAGAATCTGGTTAAACAGATGATACGGTGGATGCCACCCATCATCAAGAACATAAAATATTGAAAACAGCTGACACAGCTGGATTTGACATGAGACATCTGTACCCTGCATGCTCCCTGTCTCTTCTCTTTCTGTTGGCCTGGTGGAAATCACAGTGGCCTCTGGGAATGAAGAGGATGCATAGACCACATAACCAAGAGGTAAAGGTGAAAGATCGTCGTGAAGTACTACCAAGAATTGATAGCAGTGTCTGCCAGACATCCTGATTTTCTTCCCAGAAATCCTTGGAAATACTTTGAATCTGTTCATGTCCCATAGAAAATTCTCAAAGAACTTTTCTTTTCTGTAAAGGGGAAATTGCTGCCACTGTTAAATTACAAGAGAGCAGGATGCTCAGTTAATTGTTTGAGCTGTTCTCTTCTTGACAAATCAAGACCTCAGTGAGGCATTACCCTAGAAAGCTCTGTCGCTGTCGTGGTAAAAATGGTAGCCATCCCGATGCATTTGAAAGAATCACTGTCAGTGTGGCCATTAACTTGTCAAGCCTTCCCAGGCTCATTGCTTTAAAGTCAACCTGAATGAAAAATTTCAAGAGGTAGCAGAGTGTGTCTGCACACCAGTCCCCACCTCATTTGAACTCAAGCTGGGACTCACATAGAAAAGGAACATTAAGAGTGCATTATATATGTGATAACATATTTCCAGCATTTGTTATTCACATTAACAACTGGGCTAAAAAAGTTGTCTAAGCTCTCCATCGAATTAAGCATGGTTCTATAAATAGAGGGCATTAAATACATTTAAATTAACCGTGAGTTCTCGATTATCCTAGCAATTAGTAATACCTTGCTAGCTACAATATGTCCTATAAGAGTATGTTTAACCAAGTGAATGCAACTGAATTTAGCCATAAATAAATAAGCCTGCACAGCCCAGCTCCAGGCTACTACAGAATATGCACTGCAGCAAATCAGGCCCAGCACACCCTACGTACCGGTCATGGTAAAGCTGGGGCCAGGGCAAAATGAGCGGCTTGCTGTCCCCTAAATACACGCTGTTACTTAACACAGATTGGTAAGAATAAAACAATACCATCTTCCCCTCAGACTGAACACTATGGTCTCTTAAAATTAAATATGTTGATTTTTTTTTTTCTTTTTTCTTTAAAGTAGAAAGGCAGTCAAAGCCATCTTGGACCAAATTTATTTCACACTCACTAGCTTATCCTGTTTTTCTCTCTATATTTCTGTATCTACATGGAAAGGAATTTCAACGTGGAATAAAAGTTTCAGCAACACAATCCAGAGTAATTTTTCCCAGCTTCATTTTATGTAGGATTTTCATTTCCCTAAAGACCAGCTAAGAATGGAGCGTATGCTATGGTAAAGCCTGCGCATCCTGATGCTGACATGAACAGTAGTAGGAGTGAGGTGAAATGTTGGACAGCATGGTGCTGGGGTGGATTAAAGATGAGTCTTTATGCAAATAACTCTGTGCTGTGTGAAAGCTTCAGTATAGTTTCTTTAATCATGTTTCATTTGCTGGGCTATTCAGCCGATACTTTCAATAGCTTGCCATTCGCAGCACCTAAGATTTCATCTATCACACTGGGTTTACATTTCTGGCTTGCCTCAGCATGTGTCCAGAGTAAAAGCTGCTTTAAATATCCACTAATGGATTTGTCCTTCTTGTCTGGTTTTCTGTACTGTACTTAAGTAAGGTATCCAAACCAAGAGAGGAGGTCCATTACAGAATGAAGGATAGCTCCTATCTTCAGCTAATTGCCCCGAAGGGTATTTGAGGGGGGAAGCTTGGTTGTTAGTGACATGTCCCTGTATACTCCTGATGTGGCTTTTTAGACTTAAAGAGTACTTCAGATACCTTCCTCTGGCAGAAAGTGTTCCTGCTTGCTTTTAGCTAGACCTGTGTTCTTCAGGACTTGTTTTCACTGAGAGGACAACTTTTTGTCTTTTTCAGTGGGTAAACATACAATATTGTCGTCGTTGTGGACTGTATTTCTTACACTAAGCAAGCCTGCAGTAGGAGTTATGGTGATGGTGAATGTGCCATAGATTTGTGGAGGCCCAGCCCTGCGACCATTGGTTACTCTCTGTGGTGGCTGAAATCCTGGTCTCACTGATGCCTGACAGTTTTCCCATTGACTTGAATGAATTCAGGACATAATTAGGTGTATATGTGTTCACATATATACATCTATATATTTATCACTTAGGTAATACATAAAAGCATTTTATGGCCAGTCTTAGAGGCCTGATTGGCCTCATAAACAAAGAATCTTTATGTCTAATGCACCAGATTTCTAGCAGCCTTGTGCCACCAGGGAGCCGTTAATTTAAGGCACGTGATGTCTTCTTGAACTCCCTTGGGAGGACATTAGAGATCTACATCAGGAACTTGGGACCCAACTTCTTGGACCGAATGTAGGGCGCTTGCAGCAGCCTTCTGCTTCGTGGAGCTCTTCACCTGGAAAATGGGATCTTCTGAGTGGGGCAGCATAAACGTCAAGTGGGGTTGAGGCTAATTTTAGGATTTGAGTATTTCTAATATCTGTTTCTTGTATGAGCTCTGATAGACGATCTTCATGAGACTGAGGCATTAGCTGCTCTCCCGATGTCTCACGTGATGTAATTTCCTGCCCTTTGCAATCTTTTCCTTGGGAAGGCCTCTTATAGGCTGTAACTCCATCTAGTTTCATTAAGCGATAAAAAACCCGGTATTTCTGAGACCTCCACCACCTTGTGGAGATAACCGGTGGGCTTGAAGGCAGTTGGCCACGCTCTGAGCCGAGTCCCAACCCTGAACGCGACTCTGTAAGCCTCCTTCCCTCAGGCTAAGCCCGTGTTTCAATCCCGATGCTGGCAGTTGTACAAAACGCGGATCGTACAGGGGATTTTTAGTTCCCATGTTGATTGGGTGCCCTCCACTGTCCGTGCACCTGTGTTGTATTGGATAGGTAGACTGGTCTGCAGATATGCTAGGCAAACTAAGACCTTTTTAGTGCCAGTAAAACTGTCTATATAGTCTTCGTGCTGCGAAACACTCCCTACACTCCCTTTTACATGCGCACGCTTGCTTGGGAAAGAGCCAGTGAATGATTTAATTTTTCCTCAGGTTGCTCTCTTCACACTGCGGCGCTGGGGGCGTGTGTTTGTTTGCTTATTCAGAGGCCTCAGCAGCGGCGGTGGCATTTTCCCCACCTGTCCAGCAGTTGGGCTTGGGGGAGCTGCTCCGGCTGGGGAGGAGGGAGGCATTAGCCGCGCCGTGCCCCGGGCGTTGGCTCCCCGACGCCGGCCCCTCTGCCCCCAGGCAGGTTTGGTCAGGGCAGGCAGGGTGCTCCAGGTTTGCTTCACTGTGCCTACTGCAAAAAAGGGGTCCTGGCCTGACAGTTCTTTGATGATCAAATTGCGCTAACAACTTTAAGGATCCAGGTTTTGAATGTTTTCCTTCAAAATTGGTTTTAAGGCATGTCCTTTTTTCCCCCGTGGACGAAATTCCATTTACAGAAATGGTCTTTTTTTTTTTTCTGCCAAAAAGAAATAGAGGATTTTAGCGTTTTGAGGATTTCCGTAGGGAAATTACAGAGAAGAATTTTTCTTGTGCTGTTTCCTCTCCCAGTTGAAAAAACCTGAAAAAAAAGAGGGAGCATGACGAACTTCCTCTAAACCTTAGATCTCAGAAAAGTAAAGCTTTAGAAAAAACTTAAATCTCAGAAAAGTGAAAAGGAGAGGAGTGAATATGAAAACTTCTATCCCAGTTAACCAAACCAAATTCAAAACAAAATAAGGGTCTCCAAAATGGAGAGAAGAATCGTGTAAAACAATGCTTCCCCTAATGTTTTCTGGGGAAAACACACTTTCTCTTGTTCACTTGTGTTAGGCTGTTATTAAGAGAGTCCTTTTCTAGTCCCTTTCCTAGGAATGCATAGTTGGGCAGTTCACTGAGTTTTAGTTGGCTAAAAAAAAAGATGGAAAGATGCGAGAAGTCAGCTAAAGCAGATTAATTTCATTTGTGATATTTTCTTTTGCAGATACTTTCAAAATATAGTTATGTACACAACGGAACAGTGCACTCGTATTAAAGCAAGTAGAAATTTGTATAATTTAATGTAATTTCTAAATAGGTACAGATGTTCTTTGCTACATATGCAGTACGGTGAAGATTTCTCTGGGGACTCATGATTTTGAGAACTTCTATGTTTGATGCCATCATGGGAGATTTTTAAAGGGCTATTTTTAAAAATGCCTGCACAAATACTGAAGATTTTACATCTGTTTCAGTAACTATTTAACTTACTTTTAAAAAAGATTTTTAGATATAAAACATAGTTAGCCTGGAAAAAAACAAAACTTAAACTACTACTTTCCTATCTCTTAAAAAATCCCAAATAATTCGGGTGTTTCGCCTTTTTTTAAAAAACTCAATAAGCTAAACTGCAAGTTGATTAATAACTCTATTATATGGCAGTCTAAAGATGACATTGCCGTATATATTTAAGCTATTCAGCTGCTGTATTAGGTGCTTTAGCTTCAAAAAAAAGATTATACTCAACAGGGCTTGGCAATATGGAATTATGTTTTCTTTTACAAGATCATCGATCTAATAAAAGATTATGTGCATATATGTAAAAGACATAATTACATATTAGGTGGCATCTTTGTAAACCGAAATTTAACATAGAAAATTCTAGGACTGGTGAATACCACATTCCAAAATTACTCCTGAAACCACATAATTTAGGTATACAAAGTACTCAGAAGGCAGTTAAGTAACTCTTAAAAGGTTGCTGTTGCTCTTAACCAGAAACACATGAAAGCCCTAGTGTGTGTTACTTTCTGCTTTCAAGATCCTTGAGTAATCAGCTTTCTGTAATACCCTTTATAGATTTAAGAGAAAATATTACCCAGAGAGAGGGACAAGGGGAGCATGTGGAAATCCCTTTTTTAGCTGATAATGTTGTAGAAGCTGTTATTTCAATCCCTTCGAAAAATACAGGAGGAAACTTTGGGTCTAGTCTTCTGGTGTTAGACTCAGGTTTTGGTATCATTATGATTTTTGAAAAATACAATTTGGATAGATATGTTTGTACAGACTTTTAATAAAATGCGTAGATACTAAAGCAGATTAGGAAACTACAGATAAGTTCAAATTTGCTTTTGGTGTGTTTTATTCTTGTAGTTTGTTCTGGCTGGCTGATGGTCTAGATGTACATAATCCTGCTCCAGAGGATGAGTTCAACTAACTGAGCTTTTGAGACTT
This sequence comes from Fulmarus glacialis, assembly GCF_000690835.1. Lineage (NCBI taxonomy): Eukaryota > Metazoa > Chordata > Aves > Procellariiformes > Procellariidae > Fulmarus > Fulmarus glacialis. Next base: position 82,270 of record NW_009202657.1, on the reverse strand, counting down.
TCCCAGCTTTACATACCCATGACTTCTGAGGATACGTTTGCACTCCTTTGATTTAAACTTTTGACAAGCAGCACAAAGGAAGAACGCTCAGAACTTCTCCACGTCTGTGGTCGTTGCTCCTTTTCTAACCGAATTTCCCCTTAACATTCACAGGTACACACTGGTGGATATTTTGCGCGCCATACTTCTTTCTTTAGAAGCCATGATAGAAGACCCCGAGCTTCAAGTGAATGGGTTTGTTTTGATTATAGACTGGAGCAACTTCACCTTCAAGCAGGCCTCCAAGCTCACACCAAGCATGCTTAGATTAGCCATAGAGGGCCTTCAGGTAACCTTCTTTTCTTTCTTTTCCTGACTCTCCTTCATTTTGCAGTTCATTACAAATCTAGGTGGCTAAAAAATCCCAAACAAAACAAAAATCCAAGAACAACTTGATAGCAAGGCTATTAACACCTTAAGGTATGGGCGGGCAGACAAGCTTCAGTGGCACAAGCTAACGCGTGAGCTCAGTCAGCCAAGGGCAGTAACTCCTGGTGTGTAGGCTCCTTCTTTGCCATAAGTAAGAGATAACTCTTCTGTCTTTATTCTGAAGTTGCTGGCTTCCTGTAAATTCAGACTGTAGCTTCTGCAGCAACAAGTTAGAAGTAATCAGTTAATCTTATCATTTTGCACAGGGCTAATGAAATATGGGTTGCTGCTGCCACGCCAGGTGGGTTTTTTTTCATTGATTCCATTGGAGACAGGCTCTACATCATTTGTCCTGAAAAGTGTGGGGCACTGTGATTAGGCAGTTATCTGGGACTATTTACTTACTGAAAGTTCAGTGTGTGCTTGGTTCTTTTGCTGGGTCAGGATTAATTTGAGCAGCAGCTTCTGGGACTGAGTATACAGCAATTTAAATTTCTTTCTGCTCATTGTAAATGCACTTTACATGGCACAGGCACATTGGTGGAAAGGATACTACATAACTCTTGGCTGTCTCCTATGATCTTTAATGCTTATTAAAATGAAAAACTAGAATCTGTAAAGTAGTTGTTTGCTGTGCAAGCTTGAGTTGCTGTGTTAAAAATACCAGTAATTCCCTCCTGTGACAGTGTGCCTTGGTTTTACAAGGACATATATTCCTTTTCTGTGATGTTTTTATCATTTGTACATTTTTATTACTCATAAAACAAAATAACAGCCTTATCTTTGAACTTTCTTCACTTTGATATTGCTATTTTTGAAGAAACTTGTATAGCAGCAGTATGGAGTTTTGATCTAAATGTTAAAACAGCTTAACCGGTATTCAGCCCGCTGTTGCACACAGAAGGGTAGTGACAGTCATGAGACAAAGATCTCAATGTTCATTTTGTTGTGTTTCCTTATGCAACAGTGTGATTCCATGGTCTTGAGAACTACATCAGAAGGCAGCAGTGAGATCCGTACTCCGATAGTGCTGCATTTCCTTTTATTGCTTTCAAAGTTGTTTTCTTTTCTGTGCTGTTTTTCAAAGTTAGCCATTGTTTTAATGTTTAGAACATGAATAAATACTTTAGTAGTCTTTGTTTTTAAATGGTGGTGTGTCTTCTTGGACATTAATCAGAGGTGTTATTTTGAGGAGAGCTGCAGTGGATAATTGCATCCGAAAATATGATGGATGACCTGCCAAACTTCAGGTGGGCTCTGAGACTCTGTGTTCTCCTGCCATTGATTGGTTCATTACTGAGTTGAGGTGAAGTCCATTGGCTTAACTTACCCATGCCCCCAGCTTTGTATGTTCGAATATCCCGAGTCTGATGGTGGCCAGCACGCAGGGCATCATTTTGTGCCCACTGTCTTCAGTCCTGGTGGCTCCAGAAATGTAAAACTGGGCACGAAATGCTCCAGAAGAGGGAATGAGAAGGCACTGAAAAGGCAAACGTGAGATAAAACTCTCCCAACACTTGAGGAATCTGTCCTAATCTGTGACAGATATTGCTATCTTTTACAAGGCCTTTTACCACAAGTCTTTTGAAGAAATCAATTAGTTGGGCTCTCATAACACAGTGTTTAATTTTCTGTGGAGAACCACTGAGGGAATGAGGGCTAACATGCTAGCAAAATTAACTGACACTCTGGTGATATTTTCCCAGTAGTTATACTACCTGGGGGGTTGTTTCTATTTAATTTCTTTTTTTTTTTCTTTTTCTTTTACTTAGACATTTTTCTATGTAAAGATATATTAGAGTCAATGGAAAGGACTAAAGACAACTGTACTGAGCATCTTGGAAAGAGAACCTCACTTCAAAAACAAGTGTGATCAGGAAGGACATAAGAGGAAAGCATGGTGGAAGGGTGATACACAGAGACCCTGGGCAAGGCGCAGGTTTATTTGCACCTTCTTGCAAGAGTTCCTGCCTAAATGTTACATTCCCTTACCCTCAACAGAGACTGTCTTTTCTTTTATTTTGGACAATAATGCGCAGCAGAAACATCGTTCTGAATGATGTCAAAGTAAAAAGTGCTTAGTCAGGTGGTATGAAAAAGAACAAGAACAACTCACACACACTGTTTATTTATGGTCTTTGTAAATACTCTGTATTTAATCAGAGAAATGGAATTTACTTTGGCTTATAAGATTTAACAGGGCTCAAGATGCTGAACTTTACCATTTGGGGAATTTAAATATTTGTGTAACTTTGGTGGAAAGGGACAGGGAAAGTGGGATTAGTGACCACTGAATTTGATGTTCGCCAAATCCCTTTGCCTCCTGAATGAAATCTACTAAATTTGCATTATATTTGCTTAGCTTCCATGGTGAGCAGAATATTCAATACGGTACGTACCAAAGCGAGTTAACTACAAGCTATGGCATTTCTGGGCTCTTCACAGCTGCTTATTTTTTAGGAAATTGCTTTTGAAAGTAAGATAAGTAAATATATACAGTTTTCTACTGAAGGCAAGTTCTGCTGTACACTTTGTCTGCATGTGTATGTTAAACAGGAGCATGAAAAGAATCATACCCCTAACTGAATTGTATACATTAGAAAAACCTCCTAGATAGATAGTTGTTTTCAGGAAAAGAGCCTTTTGGCCATGGAATTTTTAATGTTAAAGGACAGTGATTATCTGTAAACTAATGTGAATTTCTAGCATATCCATCCCAACAGAGCTGTGCCAACCAATTGGTGCCCTGTATGCCAGTGCTGATTTTTAGATCAAATGGTTTTGCTAGCCAAGAAGCAAAAACCTCCTGTGGAGGTTGGGGCACTCGGCTGGGACTCTTGATGCTCCAGTCCTAGCTTATACACTGGCCTTGTGCTTTTGGAAAAAAGGAGCAATACTCTTCACTGAGGATGCTGGTGGCTACAGCATTTATGCTGCTCCTCATCAGTGAGAAGGAGGATTTGCACTTAGAGCCCCTACACCTTCCGTACTGAAGAATAAGAACATAAGCAAATGCAACATGTAATACTATTTTCTGAGAAGGGTTTGTCTGGATTAGGTGCCTAGGCGTATCTAAGAGCTCAGAGCTGTGAAACCTGAGCAGAAGGAAAATATTCTTTGAGAGGTGAGACCGAAGCCCATGCTCTGACTTCAGCACCTTGTGTTGCCTCTCCGCAGTGTATTCAGTGATGGTGTTTGTGCATCCCAGTCTTTAGGTGCCCACTTCTCCCCTGACGAGAGCTATTCCACTGAAAGATTACTGTTAAAAGTGTCTGCTAATTTGGGGTGTCCACTGTGACAAGCCATGGTCTGATTTTCAGTCACCTTTTATATGTTCGGAGTTCAGCTGCCATTTGTTTTTGATCGGGAGGATTCAAGACTTCTAAAGTCTTGATCCTGAACCCCCAAGCCAGGAGCCTGAATTCTAGCATGGCCTGAATTTAGAGCTCCTCCTCAGATGCTCCTCATTTGAATGCAAGTAATGATGCATGGGCTGCCACCTCTTTGAAACAAACGGTAAGAAGCAGCAAACTGAACTCCGCTTTCACCCCCTGAAACTCCGCCGTGTGGCACCTTACTGAAAACTGCAAAGATGCTTAATGGAGTTAAATAAACCACCACGCAAACACTGCCACTGGAGCTAGCAGAGTAACTGCCTGCAGTAGGTTGTCATCCTCCATGTGAACCCGCACGACAAAGAGAGTGGGCACTTTGCTAGCGTTTTGCAGATACTTGCTGTAAGCAAGGCGTGATTACTTGTGGGGATCTTGGCTTTTATTCAGGCTCTTTGATTTAGCTGGCACAGACTCCTCTGCCCATTCCTCCTCCCGTTTTCCCTCCAAGCAGCCTTTGCCCCAGTGCTATCACTCCCCAGTTCCTCACCCCACTCCTGTTGGTGTTGCTTTACTTTGTACTAGACTTCACTGATGTATTTTTTTTGTCTCAGCATCCTGATGTCATGCTCCAAAATCTCCGTCATCATGGGTGATTGCATAGCATGTTAGACTCCTTAGGAGATCTTAGCCTTTTGTGGTCTCACTGTCCAAATGCTGTCCACATCTGGCGTCTAATCAGCTTCAAATCTCCCAACTTCAAATCTCCTCTTAACCAGTGTTCCCATTGCTCTTTGTGCCACTCTGGAAAGCAGCACTAGAGAGTGAGTTCCTGATCTGTTCACATATCAAGTGAGTCCTCTAGCCACCAGGCTATTAAGGAAACTGTCCTTGTAGTTTCTCAGGCTGGAGCTGATCTGCTTGGTATATATGACTCTCATGGGGCTGGGCAGGAGATTTTGGGAGCTTCTGGGGATGTGGTGGAATGACATGGCATGATCTGGGAAAAGATGACTTTTTGTATCTGAAGTTTTCTTCTACTTCAACAAAGTAGCCATGGTTAGTGTGGAGGCCAATGAAAATGCTCATAGTTGACATTTTTCCATCAGTTCTGTCAACAGAGAAAAACATCCAATTAAAATAATTGCAGCTTGAGAGAAAGAAAATAGAAGAGATTCTTCTTGTACGCGCAGACTGCCTCTTTCATGAGCTTTTGCTAAATGCTAATCACTTTTCTGTTTTATTTCTTTTTATCAGGCAACTGAATCTATCTGTGTTAAATAAAGATAGTGACTAAATTGCCCTGATTAAGCTGAAAAACTACTATTATGCTAAGGTGAGTGGCACCAGCGTGAGAAAAGAAGGGCTTGTAGCACAAACTCGGTGTAGGGAGTTAACTCTTGGCACTGTGATTGACTTCCCGTTCTCTCTGGTAGGCCACAGTTCAACAACTGTATGGTTAGGACCATTCCTCAGTTTCAAAATATATAATTATTTTTGGAAGTGATTTTTTCTGAGTCAATGTCTAATTATTGCTCTTTGCTTCAGTATCTTAAGGCCATGAAGGGAATAAATAGTATTCTTCCTCGTAAGGTCACTCAGAAATAAAACTAATTTGTTCTAAATCGTAATGTCAGAGACAGAAGACATATTTTAAGATTGCAGTTCACTTTCCTGCTAAGGCAAGATTCTCTCATGCATTATATTTTCTAGTACTTCACACAGTTTAATTTAAAGTCTCGAAGGCAGGTCTGGCACATTCTTTGGAAACCTTTCTATGACTTCTTGCTCTTCAGATTTCTTCTTGGCATTCATCCTAATTTTTCTATTTCAAAATGTCACCTCCTATAAAACCCTTTGCTATTTCACCATGTGCCGTTGAGTCCAAAGCAAGAATTGGTGTGTGACTCTCAGTAACCCAAAGAAAGGAATTGTTTGATGGAGTATCCATCTGCAACAGCAATGATCTGGAATCAGGACCTGGAGCCGTTCTTCCTGTCTTGTTTGCCACTGGAGATGGTGAGATGTGAAACTCAGTGAGATCCTCTTTATTTGGAGAGCTTAAATTTACTTTTTTTGATACTGTCCAGATTGCCTGTGTTATCAATCCATTTTATATACACGTCTTTCAGGTTTACCTCAAAAGGATATGCTGGGTCATTTTTGGAATTATTTTCTGAAATCAGTCTAACCTTTGCTTTCTGTGATGCTCATAAATCCTCTGTGATCTTATTAGGCTGTGCACAGTTGGCTTTATGTTATTGTCTTCAGTACATACTGCCTTTGCACATAGTCGCTGTGATACCAGGTAAGCCTTCAGTGCCCGATCCCCAAAACAATACAGTGTAATTTTTTATGACTTTTTATATTCCTTAGCAAGTGTTCAGCTCTTATGACAATTATTTTTATGAATCCAATTTGACTTTGGTTATAAGCAAAATTTTTACTTTGATTATAAGTGATTGCCATGCAGGAAAAACACTGCTGTGATATTTCACTAATGTTGAAAAACAAACGTGGGAAACTTCTCTAGGGGGAAGCACTGTAAAAATGTGAAATTATATGGCTGGTGATGGCTTCTCTCATCTCATGTTTCATAATCGTAAAAAAAATTAAGACAATTCAATTCTTGTATGTTTTAATAGGCATAACTAGGTTTAAATAAGTGCTACTCTGGTGATATAAAGTAGTTCAGGAACTGAAAGTTTAGATTTATAACACATAAAGAAAATTATTTTTCTTAAGGAAAAAATAAGTACAAACTCTTTCTAAAACATCATACTCCAACAAGGACAATATATTTTTTTCAAAAAAGCCCACCCCAAAACCCTGGGCAAAATGCATTTCTCCAGTCATTTCCTGCGTATTTTGCAAAGATCAGAGTAAGTTCTTAAAAAACATTTCTAACTTCTTCTTATGTGGAATGGGAAAATAGTGCTTGTAATCTTTTCCAGTGTCTTCTGTAATAAAAAGGATCAAGCACTAATGTTTTGTCTATACGTAATGAATATCCAAACTGAGTATGGGCTGAAATCTGAGGTGGCTGCACATATCATCCCATTGGTGGAAATTTGGGTGTTCATTCAATCAAAAAAATTGAGTGTAACTCCAGCACCTGACACGGAGAAAGTCTCATGTCAGAATGTTACCCAGAACAGTTCTGGCTATGTTGGGGTGCTTGCTGGTTCTTGTGGATTACATTTTTTGTTGACCCTCACGGTATAGGCTTGAGTTCTGATTATAAAATGTGTATTCAGCCCCCTTATTTTCAGTCCCCCCTTATTTTAGGTCTCCGCTCTGCCCCACACCCTGCCCTATCCTTTCAGAACTATCCTGTCTTTCCTAACATCCTTTGTGTCCTCTTTTCCCCCCTGTTGGGACTGACTCCAATACCACACAGTGGCATTGGAAAATGCAATCTTTAATCAGTGATTAAAGATTGTATTTTCAAATGTATTTGTTAATTTCTTGCTCTTGTAAGTTAGTTCTTAAGAATCTGTTATGTCTGTTAGAATCATTTTGGGGAGGGCTTTCTGTCTGAGAAGAACTGGATTTCAACCCTTTGCACTTCCCCCACTGAAAACATTTTCTGGAAGGAGAAAGTGGTTCTGCTGTGATTCAGGAGAGGGCCTCCCTAAAGGTATGTTTAAACTGCCGTTGTCATTAATTCTTACCTGGTATTGCTCTGAATGTGCCTTACTACCCGCAAAATCTTCCGAGTTTGTTGGGCGGTGCCTTCATCCTGCACTAAGCTATTTGACTGAAAGTATCATTTAGAGCACTGCATCTTCTGGCTGAAAGCCACCATGCTAAGTATGAAGGGTCCAAGATAAATCATCAAGTACTGGTAATTCTCCAACGTTCTTGCAAATTCTTTGCAAGGTACAGCCAGTCCTCTGCAATGGAACCTTCAGACCTTCATAAAAAAAAACCAAACATAGAGTATACTCCAGACACCGGTGAGTGCATATGGAAACAGTGGATACATTCAGTAATTCAAGTGCAATAATTAAAAACCCAACCTTTGCAGTAGGGATTTTCAACCTGCAGGAAAGTCTATGGTGAAAATGTAGCTTCATTTTGGGAGGAAGATGGAAAGGTTTTGAAGGGTGGTGCTTAACAGAGGAGAAAAGAGGACAGAAGGATGTTAGGAGAAGACAGGATAGTTATGAAAGGATAGGGCAGGGTGTGGAGACCTAAAAACTGCCCTTCAGATTAGATTTTGAAATGTTTCAAAGTAGACAATTCCATTTCCTATTTTATGGCTGTTTCCAATCTCATTGAGTAAAATGTCATTTCTAAAACAAAGTTTTAAAAGCTATACTACCATTAAAGTATGACTTTTTTGAAGTCATAGCTGACATACACCTGCATTAATTAGCCTATATAATACCAGCAAATACTATCAGTCCCCTCTAGTTTTAGTTGGTAAGCCCACCACCATTACATGGTGACTTTGGCAGACCAAATGTGCCTTGCAACTGTGTTCCTCCTCGAATCTTTACTCCACTTTCCAGAAGAATTATATGGGTTAGCTGCATACTTCCAGCAGTGTATTTCCATTATGAAGGGATGCAGTTAAATAGTTATGATTTATGAGGGATTATATATCAGTGAGGAACTGGCTGAGCCCCTTTACCACTTATTTTCCCATCCTTTATCCTTGGGGGTTTTAGAGATGCAGAATTGCAAGCAAGTTTTGACATATGTTTTGGGCATTAGCTGAGCTCCATTGGGTCATGCTTTTCAAAGCTTTTTGTTAGGAACATTGAACAATTGATTTTCACTGGAAAACCTGAGGGCATCTTCATACTATTGCTATCAGTATGATCCAATTCTGTTCTCCACAGAAATTCAGAAGGGGTGCAATTTAATGAGACCAGTGAAAGGAATCTGACCGCTCTATTTATAGCACACTAATTGATCAGGGTAGCCATGATAGGAGGAAACTTCAGAGAAAATCAATGCAGTATCAAATGAAAGTAGCACTCAAGCCTTTAAAGAGAGCTGCATGGAAAGCCAATTAAGAATGAATCCATTTGACAATCCATGGGAACAGCTTGGACCATGTGTGTTCCTACTTTAAGTTGTAGGAATGAAATCACACCGAGCAGCATCTTACTTGCAAGGTGAGCCTTACTATATATTTTCTTCTTCATCCTGTTGATATTCTGTCCCGTTCAATCTTCTTGATGAATTGTTTTACTTTCATATCGCAACTGTAAACATCATCTTTTATGAGCTCCCCTTTGACAATCTTTTGCTTTTTTGTAGTGAGCTCTGATGTCCCTCCCTGAGGGTGGCTACACACTTTGTAGCAGAACTGCGCAGCCTCTCGGCTGTGTGTCCAGGACTGAGGCACAGTCCCAGGTCTCAGGGCTTTCACTGAAATGCCCGTCTATCTCCATTCTCATTCCTGTCATCCAAATACTTGTAATCATGGCAGATACACAAAGCATAACTATTTGTACTCATTGCTAGTGTTTCTTAAAGCTGTGTAACGGATCTTTGCTTCCTCCTCTAATTGCATTTTTTCCTCATGATATCTGCTAAAGTCCTGAACAACCCCCCATGCTCCATCCCCGAGAATTTTGATTTTCTGGCAGGTATTCTCCTTCACTGGGTGTATCTCCATGCCGTAGGGCTGACTGCCTTTCAGTACACTGCTTTTGGGCTGCTGTAGGAGGATGTAACAAGCAACAAACTACCATAAAGGCGTTTTAGCAGTATCTTGCCTCAGAAGGAGCCAAAAGGGGAATGCATGTACACTTTGGTTGACTTTAAATGTGCTTTTTGCTCTTATATTTGCACATAGACAAAACTTTTACCTCTTCTAAAAAAGGTGGCAAACACAGCGAGGGGGAGAATCACTCCTTGTGCCTTACATGCAAAGCTGTCCAAGCTAGTAACATGTGTCTCCTTTCTGTCAATGCTTAAATGTGCTTGCAATTAAATGGATAAAAACCTTGTTTCATTTTACGGCATGTGGGATACAGTGCTTAGGTTCATTTTCTGAGGAAGAATGCAGATTTTTTTTTCAGTAGGATATTCAAAGGCATGCCATCATGAAGTAGCTGCATGAATAATTCTGTTTTTCTGCTGCTGAATGGGAAAGGAATAAATAATCTGTACCTTCCACAAACAGTTAATTTCCGTGGGCTAAATTTATATAACACCAATAGCTAAGCATACTAATGGTGCTACATTTTCTGTTCATTCAGTTTTGAGCATATGTAGTGGCGTGGAGTTGTGGCTTGATTAGCTAGATGAATAGTGTCGGAAATATTGTCAATTATCAATATGGTCTTCATCTTTCTTTAAGCCCCAGCTGGGAATCCAGTTCCCAATGACATCAGCAGTTGCCGTGGTGAACTTTCATAAGCTAGTCTTTAATCTTTCATTAAATCTCAGGCTAGGAAAGCAGACATGAGGACTGAGATGAAAAAAACATGCACTTGCAGCACTGATGTCTTCTCCGAAAAAAAAAGGCATGCCTTTGTGTTTTTGGAAAAAAAGATAATCTGCTGCATTGGTGAGCACACTTTCTCAGCCATGTGTATTGTCTAAGCAACACCATGAAAGAAGAATTTGCAGGGTGTAAACATAAGTGAGATGTGTGGGGCTTGAGAGAGGTCAAAACCAAATATGACACTAGGGCCTGAATATGATGAATGGCTCGGCTCTGTTACGTGCAGTGTTTGAGAATGCAGGTAAGGGTGGCAAGTTTAGCAGCTCTTCTTCTAGCTACAGTGGGCTTTAGCTGGACATTTTTCAGAGCAACAGGCTGCCCCTGTACAGGAAGGGGCTGGAGAAGAGAAGTCTCCACGTGAGCTACCAGCACAGAGATGGTCTTTGAACTCACACTCAGGCTGACACATGAGGAGAAGAGAAAGGGACTGAGGGCAGAGTACTTTGGGGCCCATGTGAAGCAGGGTGGATTAGGAGGGTCTTTTGAGAAACAACTCCAAGTGAGGAGGGCAAGTGGAAACTGGGTTGTGACTGACAAGCCCCCGAACGTTTGGTGCACTGAGCTGAGATTGAAAGAGTAGAAGTATCTATGTCACTATTAAGGGACATAAAGGTGCCATCTAAAGCTTTCATTGTGGAACAACCCCCCAAAGTAGCAATTTGGGTCAATATGTAACTGTCTCATTCTGTGCTATTTTGTCTAATAAGAGAAAATTCTTCCCCACGAACCTTAACGTGCTTGTCATTACAGCATTGTGGCTCTGAGAATACCATCAATGTAGCTGTTACTGGCACAGATCTCAGCAGTTCATTTCTGCCCAGGTCTTGGTCTACCAATGCAAAGCTCTGTCCCTTGTTTCCTTGCCCTAAATCAGTCCTGGCCCCTGACTGGGACCAGATGTTAAGCCAGTGTTTCCCTGTGTTTGTTCATTCTGTGGTGTGGCTACTTTTTGGGAAAAGAATTTCGTATTTATTTTCCTACACTAGAAATGGGAAAGCCATAATTTTACACTTTGGAAATGGAAAAGATTTTAAAGAGGCAGTAGGGAACAGAGCTACAACTGCTTTGTTTTATTTTGCAAATTCCTTAATTGAAAAAACCAGAAAATAGAAAAGCAGAATCTGGAGGGTCTGAGGTTTTTTTTTACGGATTTTAAAGTTGGGATTGATTTCCTTTAAAGTCATGAAGTCTCGCTTACAAAGCTTTTATGCTTTCCCTGAGGCTTTTCCTTCCTGGAAAGGTTTTTGACAATTTTAACTTAGTCAAAAATAGTACACTAAGCTGTAATTTATGTTGCCAAGCATTATTTCCCAAGGCCCTGCCTTCTCACACGTAGGAGCACACTGGTGAAACTGCAGAATAGAATCATCTTTGCCCAGGTCACAAAAAGAGAAGTTGTCCCTGAGAGTACTCTGTCGTGTTTTCCTACCAGCACCAAGTTCGCACTCATGTCCTTGAAAAATACCATTTGCATGGATGACAGACTGTCACAGGGCTGGGACATAGGTTATTGCTGTGAGATGGGAGCCTTTTGGAGTTCTTCTGAGTCACTGGCACCATCTGTCCCTCTTCCTGAGGTAAGGCCGGATGGAGCAAGTGGAGCCCTGGCACGCCGTTCGGCTTTTTATTTGGCATTCCCGAGCTTGCATCGGTTGGGGGCTGATGGGGAGGATGGTTTAGGATCACTTGTTTTGTACCATGTTCTGCAGCGAACCCTGGGCATAATCTGCTTTGATTCACGTAATGTATTGCAGGAGTCAGGTTTTGCTGCAAAGCAGACAGTTTCAAAATTATTGTTTTTGCTATTAGTGCATCACATTGGGCTAGGTGTTGCTTGCTTCCCACCCTTCATTGTTCAGAAGCTTGGTTTTCTTTTGAACACACAATAAAAACTAAAAAGGGGATTCAGTCAGATTCAGTCAGGATTCACACAGACCGCAATTCTGGTCACCCAAATAATGTCAGCCTGGTTTCCTTCCCTGCTTTTACTGGTGGAAGGTGTGTTCCTATCCTTTCTCTCTGGGGTTTGATCCTTTCAACATGGAGTGAAATTCACAGCCCTGGACTCATCAAACCCAAATTGATCAAAAAAGCCCAACCCTCAAACTGAATAATTTTTAGGCAACAAAAAGTGTGGCAGTAGACTAGTAAAGATAAAGTGGTCAGGTTCCACACAACATTGTGTGTGGGAAGACATGGTAAGTGTTGGTCTTGCAGTGGAAGCCATGGTGTTAGAGGTGAACAGAACTTTACAGATAATCCCAGGGATGTGAGTTTACTAGCTGAGTGCTTTGTGGGGATCGCTGCAACACTATAGCAAATAAAAACTGAGAGAATTTGAGCTTAGTGCTGTTAGTGAGCTTTCAGCCAAGTAGTATGACAAGTAAGGCTTGGCTGTGGAAGACAGAACGAGTGGAGGGACGTGCGTTTCAGCACAGCGATGACAGTGAAATGCACGTAGGTAAAGGGAGTTCTTCAGGGATGATGTTCAGTGGGAAGATAGCAGGGAATAAGGGCTGAGGTCTTTGAGATGGTAAAAGGTGACCTATGGCATTGAAACCTGGGGAGGACAATTCGCATGGAACGGGGAGACTGGGGAGAAGGCAGAGAAAATGGGTAATGCAGCAAATGAGGGCATCCTGTTTCTTAAGCATTGACAGTAAAATAGAGATGGGATGAACAGTGAGTTATTTGACAGTGAAAAGTACTGTAATGCATTTATATGCTAAAGAAAAGGAGAAGGAGGGGTGAAAATAGGAGCCGTCACTGCAAGAAAATGTCATCAGGAATACAATTAGAGGAGCTGGTGCTGAAAAGTCAAATCTCTGGGTTGTTTCCCAGGTAACAAGCTGAGCGTGTCGGGGGCAGGTGAAGTCCGGGCAGGTGGAGTGGGACTCAGGGATAGAGTTTCATGTTTGTGTGTGCTGTTTGTTTTGCCCTCATTTTGAGAGTCCTAAAATAGATCTCGTTTCCCTTAGTATTACATAACAGTGAGTCAAAGCCAGCTTTTAAACATCTTTAATTAGTTTTAACAATCACATTTCCAGTTAACACATTTAAGGTATGAACACTGCTCTCCACCTTTGCAGAAAAGGCTCAAAGGTTCCCTGGAGTGAGCGTGCAGCTGCCTTTCACCAAAACTGATCCAAACCCCTCTGCCACCCTTTTCCATCCTCTTGAGCTAGACAAGATGCTCCAGTGCAGGAGGTCTGAACTTTCCTGTCTGTAATGCTGGTGTCTTTCCGTGTCTGACATCTGTCTTTATGCTTTCTCTTCCCCTACGCCCATCTGTGAGCTCTGGTGCAGCCTCCTGCGCTCCTGAAGCCCTGCAGCTTCGGAGAGCTGGTGGCGGTCGCCTGTCCATGGAGATCACCAGAGCTGGTGTCAGTTTGATCCGGATTTAAACAAAGCTAGGCATGCCGGTTGGACAGAGAGTTACTTGCTTGAATTTCAAAATTTTGGCTTCTGGTTTGATTCTTGCTTCAGGCATTATTTCAGATCCCACATCTGAAGAAAAAATATCTTCTCTCCCTGGCTGGGAGCCATGTCCTGGGAAACGCAGTATGATCTTCACTGGGAATACTTTTCATCTGCAGCAATGGTAGATGATGCACTTACTTGTCCACACGCTTTGATAGTAAATAGCATCTGTAATTTTTACTGCTTTGTGCAGTACTGAAAAACACACCCCGGTATGATAGATACGGATCAGGGAAGAATCATATTTTATGTGGACTATAAAAAACTATATACAGCCTGCTAAGCATGCCACAATGCTTTTATTTTATAAACTTGGTGCTCTAGTGGAATGCACATTGCAAGCTTTTTGCGTTGATACTGGGTTGTATTAATCTGTCACCACAAACAATAGCACTTCAGAAAAGATAATTTAATTTTTTGTGAACGCATCTACATCTGTATTTACTTTTGTGTCAAAAAACACAATGAGGGAGAGCTTTATTCCAAAAAATAAAATACTTGTAAATTGGTTTCTCTTCTGTGAAATACAAAACCATGAAAAGGTCTTGATCACATTACTTATTTACTATGAATTCAGCTTCTCTGTTAGGCTAGCTCCCATTCGCATTGGGGTTGTGCTGTTCATCCTGCTGATGATAGGGGATAAATTGTTTTTATTATTATGCTTATGAAGCCTCTTATACAGAAAAAGCATTCAGTAGATACTCAATAGTGGAGAACTGTTTCCAGACAGGTATGTTGTTTTGAAAAAGGAGAATCTCACAGCCCAGATGAGTTACTCCTTAAGACCATCAGAAATAACTATTGGTGTCAACAACCCTGCATGTGGAGTATTATTTACTTGGGATTTGTTACTTGTGTAATCCGACTGGGCCTGATTCTCATCTGATGTGGACTCCAGCTCCTCAGAAGCAGTTAGTTATGTTGCTGTAGCTGAGGTTCTCCAAAACCCCTGCATGTTCTCAGCAGATCTGCTGGTCAGTAAGGACTGGTGTGCCTCACTTGCAGCTGATGTTCAAAGCTGGGCTCTTTCTGCTCCCTCACTTTCCCCAAGTACCAATTTTGTTATTGATCCCAGTCTTTTAAAGTTGAAACCTTTGAGTTGCCTACTGAGTTAATGGTAATACGGACAGAACTTACTTATTTACTGAACGCTTATCTTAAATATACAGTGCGTTGCTCAGTCCTGTAGGAAAGGAACTGGGATGCAAAGACGTGATGGATAAGAAAGAAATAATTGTAAGTATTTTGCTTGGAGAATTGTTTATATCTTGCAGCCATTTCTAGTCTGCATTTCAGACTATAGAGAATGTGGACAACAGAAGTTTAAACAGACAAAATGAACAGAAGCATTTGTGTGATACTAATTTTCTTAAAAAAAAGCTGTTCAGTAGGGGTCACTACAGTGGATGGAAACAGCTCCCGGGACTCCTAATACCTATTTACACAATAGACCTCATAACGCTTGAGTAGCCACTCTGTTTAATTAGTGGTATTTAAAAGGTTTAATCTGTGTAATCAATAGAATTTAAAAGGTCTATAGCTTACATTTGAAAGTGAATATGTTTGCTTTGTATGAGACATAATAATTTTAAATTACTTCATATTTTCATGGGTTTCTTGCAGTTTTATAGTGGGCAGCTGCCAATGAAGAATGTCTCTAAGAGAGTAGAGCTATGTCTGTACTAATAAACTAGACATGCCCAGGGCTGCTCCCTACTGCTGGAGTGGCTACATCCTGGCTATTAAAGTTTTGTTATCCTAAACAGATAGCTACATCCAAAGAGCATTTTGGGAATGTGCCTGATTTGTGCTACCTTCCAAATTGTTTGGGAGAGTGCTAGGTGGCTTTGACTTGCTCTAACAGTTTCACAGTATAGATAATTGAGTTTCTCCTCAATTAATGCTTCTGGGTACTGTTAAATGCCCAGTATAGATGCTGCTTGCATTTCGTAAAACATCATTTTTGTGTACTTGATATTTCCTCTGGTACGTTTTAATATGGCAAGGCCTGTCTCCATAGACAGAGATTGTGGAGTACACCTGATGCAGTCAAACTAGTGCAAGTCCCCAGCGAGCTCAAATGAATGAGCTGTATATGAAGAGCATTGCTTTGGGGATCTTTGCACTCACCCTTGCAGGCTGGTGAGGCCGGACTGGAATGTCACGGAGTTGCGCTGAGCAGACCCACTTGCTATTAACTTTTATGGATCTTTTCAGTGTTAAGTGTTTGTAGCGATGACATGATCACATCTTGCTTCGAATAAATTGTCACGTCTGGTGTTTTTCAATGCTTGGTGACACTTTGAGGCAGCTGAATGCTGCAATAAAAATGCTGGAATCAGCTGAAAGTATAGAGAGAATTTAGACAGGCAGAATGAGATTACTTGAGTTGTTATTTGACCAAGACATTGGGGTTAACACTTCTACTTCTACAATGGCACCATGGGACTTTATACAACCAGAACTGGTCAAGACCTCAGTTGCTTTTTTTCTGCTGAAAGCTGCCAGCTCCAGTGAGCCCCCAAGCCTGTTCCATTGTGCTGGAGCTTTGGGGCAGAGTTGAGTCCAAAGCAGAAGAACCAGTTACTGAAGTGCCAGCCACCATCGTGCAGCGCTGCGGCTTCCACCTGGAGATAGCCTGCACGGCCTTGCTTTGCAGGTGAGGTCTGTCACAGTCACAGAACTGGGCGATGAAGTTTCCGGCAGTGTAACAGCTCAAAATAATTAAGAAATATGTTTGAATACTGAGGATGTCTTGGGACACATGGATAGTGCTTGCCTGTAATTTATTTCATCACGTAACTCTCCACATCAGATCTGCATGAAATTCAATTTCTGATGCTGGCATAAGCTTGCATTTTATATGATCACAGCAGGTAACAGAGTGGAATCTGTTAGTATAACTCCAAGGTGCTGCATTCGTACTCACAAACCAAAGGCATTGTTCTTTTAAAAATTTAAGCAGAAACATTATAACTTTTGACACTACAGCCTTTCTAAGAAGAGTTGCAAATTTTCCATCAAGACTAAATGAAAATGTTTTTGTAAAGTGTCTCCCTTCTAGAGATTTTTTATTTTCTGTAGGCAAATACCAAATGGATCAAAACTGAAATGTTTCAGTTTGGGAAGGCTGCCAGTATTGAGTGGAGCATTCAGACACCTCACGTCCCCATTTACCTCTGGGCTGTATCTGTTCCTGTCTCCAGGAGAGACTACTGTGCATCATAGGGAAAATATTTCAACCAAATAACGTTGTCTTTGTAAGGAAATGGAAGCTTAGAGCACTCAAACTACAGCTCCTAGGGCAGTAGTAATAACCAGCAAGCATTTTGAGATAATTTCCCCCCTTTTTTTTTACATCTGCCTTCCTCCCCTCCATCCTGTATTTCAGTGAACTCAAATTCTAAGGTTGCCTTTGCCTTTTGTGTACTGGCAGGTTTAGCTGCTGCATTCTTATCACAAAACACTTAAATATTCATGCTGCTTTTAATTTTAGTGCTGAAAAGCTGTAGTGGATATGATGATGCAGGAATTTGGGTTCAGAAAATGGAAGACTTTTTAATGCTTCGCCTATGTGTGAAGATTTATCAGCCGGGCTCCAAAATGAGCAAAGCTGACTGGAGTACTGCTTTAAATTATCTATTTCAGTAAATACACACCCAGGATTTTTAAATGGCTAAGCGTACAGCTGTTGTCTGATATCTAGAATGTGGCTCGAAATGTTGTTCATTCAGGATGCGAACAAGTATTATAGATCTATAGTACTACAATGTACACACATATATACACATCAGCAGATTTCTTTCCCTGAATTGCCAAAAAGAAGGGTAACAATGCAACATATTAAAAATGATCTTATGGTTATTCCAACTGGGATGTATTACATTTAAGGGAATTTAAATGAATTATCTGTGCATTTCTTATTTTCCTGTGTGCTGGCAGTAGGCGGCCTGTCTCTCCATTGCTGGTATTTGGCTGATTAATTGGCCCCTTGCTTGATCTGTTTTCCTTTTTCTTCTGTATAGCTTCTTCTAATGCTTTCCCTTTTTAATATGGTAACATCAAATTTGCTCAAGGTCTGTGAACTAATGTGGATTAAAAGTCAGGAAGCAGCAGCTCTAATACATAATTGATCTACCAGTAGGACACAAAGAACTGATTCTGGTTCCTAGGAAATGCCTTCTTTTTTTGTGCTACGCTGATAGTCTGAGCTCTTAAAACTATTTTAAAGTAAAGCGAATAGGCTACTGGAAACTGACAAATTATCCACGGTAATAATTTATTTAAGAGATTAATTTGATGTTTGAGGCGTAATGATTTTTATACAGAGACGCAGACACACACACACTCTATTTGACACATTCTTTTTTGATTTTGATGCGGTTCTGTTCATTGGCAGCTGAAAACACCTTAAGTCTAGCAAATTTGTACACTTTGGGTCTGTATTTGTCTCTTGCTGTGACCCCACACCTGTTAGTACCTAACAGAAGATTTTGCTTGCTTAAACTATTTTTTGTAGAGGTGCGAGAGCTTTGTGACATGCTCTCCAGATACCCTCAACAACTGCATCCCTTTGCGAATGGACAGGTTGGAAAAGGCCATGTCTACTCACATTAACGTTGGCTCTGATTTTGCTTCAGCTTGTCATACGTCGCGTTTCTTAGTTGCTGAGGAATGACTCTTGACTGTTCAGTTAAGCAGGGGTAGAAGCTTGTTTAAGGTTTAATGTTTAATGATATTCTCACTGAAGTGAGGAGTTCGTTATTTTCAGGCTCCTTTTGAGGTATGCATGGCGGTCACAGCAGGGGCATTTGCAGCTGTAGCATGAATGACAAGTGGGTGATGGCTGTACGGTTGTGTGACTAATAGTATGTATGTGCTGGGTGGCATGGCATGGTGCAGTGTATGGTGCTAATGGATGGGAAGCAAGCGACAGCCAACAGGGTGTCTCTCCCTTCCATTAAGTCCATTCAGGCATACTGTATGTCATTGTCCCTGTACTGGGGATTTAATTCTCCTGTTAGCATCAACCACTAACATTGGAGTGACAGAACTATAAGAAAGCAGAAAATTTAAGCCGTGCGGTAGAAGAGCCATGTTTAAGCCATGCTGCAAATCAGAAGGTGGCCAAGTCAGAAAAGTATAACGGAAGGAGAGGGAAGTAGGATCTTTTTGTGCGCATTCTTAAGCTGCTGTAAAAAATAGGTTACACTGTTTTAGTATAGTGCATTGGACTTAAGATGCTACAATTTGAATAATGTTTTAACAGTAGAGCAATAAACATTTTACAAACATTTGAAGATGTTACATATGCAACAGTAATATCTTTTGTTAAACAATGCTATATTTGGAAAAAGACACACTTTCAGATGGAACCGCCCTTTATTAGGTTGGTAGAGCTAAAAGCGTAGCAGTAAAGTCAGTCTCAAAATGGAAATTGGATTTCTTTCCTAGAGGTTTTTTTAATGAACGGAGTTAATCTGAGTGTTGCAGGCTTTCCCTGGTCTGTGAGCTGCCTGCGTTGCCCTCTGTGACATTTCTGAAAAGCTGGGCTTGCAGGTGGGTGTTGAGCCAGAACTGGGGGAGCAGCTTGTCCCCAGCCTTTGGAAACTGAGCCTGTTCAGTGTTGTGCAGACAGCTTGGCAGCAGCTACGTTTTGTAAATCCTCGTTCAGAGAGTGTGATGCATGAAGTTTCAGGGTTTTCAAGTAAGGTAAGCCTTCCTTGAGGTGGAGTAAGCCATGCATATCTTCAGCAGTCACTTGTGATGAAAAGATGAGTGATCTCAAGCAAGCCAAGCAGCTTGAGTACATTGCATAGGGCAATATTAACATCTACCTGCAAATCAGCTTTTATTTAGTTTGAGAAGTCTGTCATCACATTGGTTGCTTTGACTGATGATGGACTTCAAAAATAGCACAGCTTTGGGAAGAGACGTGTTTTCGGAAAATATCAGCTAAAAAGACCTCATGTAATCTCCGTGTTTTTGTATTTTTCATCAGTGTCTGACTTGTTCAGAACTGTGCACTTTTACATGGCTTCCTTATGTTCAGGACATCCCGCCTGTGTTTTGATTTGCGCCCATTGCCTCTGGTCCTGTCACCGGGCACCACTGAAAAGAGCCTGGCTCCGGCTTTTTATACCCTCCCTTCAGGTATTTATACACGTTGATAAGATCCCCCTGAAGTTTTCTCTCCTCCACGCTGGACATTCCCAGCTCTCTTAGCCTCTGCTCATATGAGAGGTGTTCCAATCCCCTAGTCATCTTCATGGCCCTTTGCTGGACTCACTCCAGTATGTCCCTGTCTGCTTTGTACTGGCTAGCCCAGCAGTGGACCCCGCACTCCAGAGGGTTTCAGAGTTCAATTCTTTTTCTCTGTGGGTATCCATGTAACGTGGAATGAGGCTACTGTTATTTTCTCTTGCTGAGAAGAGATTCACATGGGTTCCACTTTTTTCTTAGCAAGAAGAGATCTGCATTTCTGATTTTGATCTTCCAACTCCTTGGATATGAATTTTCAAGAGTTCCGAAAGTGTGATTTTAGGATAGACTCTACCATCACATTTATTCATTACTGGCACATACTGATAGCACAATAAACATACTAGCTTTGTCCTAGGTATGTATGATAAAACAAGTAATTATTTATTTGCCCAGTTGTTGTGAATCTCTGTTTTTTACTGGCAGGGTTTCCTCCGTAGCAGCTAACACAGAGACAGCCATGCTTATATGGCTTTAAAAAGACAGGGGATTGATGTCTGAACTTAGAATTCAACAACAGTGATTTACGATCCTCCAGAGTAATAACTGGAATGACAGTTCTCCCTCAAACAATATTGAAATTCCTGGGCTCCCAGGAGCATTTTATGTGTGTGTACCACCAGCAGTCGTTCAGCAGTGCAGAAGACGACGGAAGCTGAGGTGGAGTTAGGAAAACCGTAGGAAACCGTATCTTTTCAAGCACCTTTGTAAAGACAAAGTGCAGCTGAGCAGTTCAGACTCAGGCTTTCTTGAAGCTGAAAGGCTGAAATAAATCTTCATTCTGTACTATGACAAAGACATTTGAACACTTTTTGAAACTGGAAATTTTTTTGTACTGCCGGGAACTGACCTTTTGAAAATGTGTATGCTGCATAGTTCATGATACCTCTACTTTTAATAAAATATACTTATTAATGGATCTCAAGTCAGTTACTCAATTTCCCCAGTAATTTAAAGCTTAATTATGCTGCATTCTAGATCTCAGTGGCTGTCCTCAGCTGATTTTTCTTAAATCACTATCCCTCCAATTTTACAGTTCAGTTCAATTCTCAGGACTCTCATTTGCATAGAGTGACAGATTAAAATTGGATGGCTAAAACAATTACTGCTCTTAGCGTCTGCTGCAGTGATGGAGATTGATTCCTCATACTATGAGGAAACATATGGCTCATGAAATAACTCTTGAATCACTGCAGTTTTCGGTCTATTGTATTATTGTAAATTGAAACTGATAAAGTGGTAACCCAATTTTAATGCATCCTGTCTGAAGCTGAGAGCTGCATTTCTGGAGGAGCTTTGGATAATAAAATTGTAGGCAACAGTTTAGAAGTTCTCCATTTCCAGGGAAAAAAGTGAATATTCTGGTTGGAGAATTGGTAAATTTTAACTCAGTAACTTGTTGGCACTGCAAAACTATGCAATGTTGTTTGAAAGCTGCCACAAGGAAACTTGCATTTTTGCCTCTGTGCAGCATCTCTGTTTACCCTATCCATCTGCAGACCTGTGCACCCTGTTGCCTGTACAGGTATAGTGATATACCATTAAGGGTAGTCAGTTCGATGTAGCTTCTTGCAAATTTTGGCCGAAGCCAATCCAGAATTAAAAATCCCTATGTTGGCTCTGGTTCTTCTGGGCAATTGCCAGTTGGAATGATATGCAGAAGGCATAAGATTTGGTATTTACTTACCCTATTTTAGTTTAGGTCTGCAAAATCAGTCTTGACATGTGACTGTAAAACATGGGTCCTCCATGTAGGAATACTTTACATTTTCCCTGCCTTTCTGTGCAAGTTTTGAAGAGGGGCTAGAAAAGGAACATGACGAATATGTTTTCCTCTTGTGCATCATAGTAATTTCTCTATATCCCTCCCTGAATTAATTTTAATTTAATCTCTCCTGTTTTCCTCTGCTCCTCACTTTTATCTGATTTCTGTGGTTTCTTCCTTCTTCTTCCTTCTTTCAATCCTTGTCTTAACATTATCCTAAGGTTTCCCTTCCTTCCTCCTGCTATGAAGGAAATGTGAGATAGCACAAGAGATCACATTTTTGTTGAATAAAATAGAACAAATAAGTGACTTGCCCTAAGGTAGTTCTAGATAAGGTACTATTTAGCCTACTCACATTTGGAAGTGGTCAGGCACATGGCGGGGGCTATCTGATAACTACTGATGCTCCTCTTTGAAATGGCCTCAGGGCTGTGGGAGGCTTTCTGCGTGATGAAAAGCATCATGACAGTAATCCTGTGGTCAGTGGTCTCGGCAGAGACCAAGGATAGCCTCACTGACTAAAAGAGGATGACTTCAGGACAAGGGCGGTACAAGCTGAGATGCTGGTGTGGCATTTCATCTCCTCCTGTAGAGTCCCTGGCCAAAGACTTTTGCCTTCAGGAATTTGAGTGTGGCATTTTTATGAACAGTAATTCCCGGCATTATTTTTATTCCACCAGCATCATGAAAGTATTGTTACTATATTTATGCACAGCAGTTTGCAGTATAGTGTTTTTTCCATTTGTCTGTAATCTTAATCTAATAAGACATTCACAAGCTGCCTGGAAAAAAGATTTTTTTTTCCCCCTATGGGAATTTTCATAGAAGAAATCACCATCTGATAACTGCCTATTGTAAAGAATGATTTTCATCACAGGAAGAGAAAATAGCATAGAAGAACCTACTTCTACCACCTTTCTTACTGTTTTTCTGGCTTTGCCAATTTGGAAACAGCATCGTGCTGTGAGAAAGTTTTGGGTTCCCC
>NW_009202657.1:28986-59536 GCF_000690835.1 Fulmarus glacialis | reverse complement strand
CCCCCCTTTTTAATATCTCATATTCCAAATGAAGTGTTACTTAGAATTAAAAAAGACAGTGTTTGTAGTTGAAGACAGAATTGTCCTTGGAAAACAGCATTTTTCACTTCCTCTTTAAAATTAAAGCCTTCATTTTTCTAGGTTCAAACTAAACAAATGAGACAAGGGGAAAAAATACCCAAAGCCCCAAGCCCCTGTCAAAATAAGCAAAAATTGCTAAAAGAATTTCACACAATGTCTAATTAAAACTTAAAAAAAGATAAGGCCAAAACCTCTTGAAGTTAATTTGCAAAAATAAGGTAATTCCAAGTGAAAATGAGAGGTTTTATACAAAGTATTTTCTTTATCAAGCCCATCTAATTAAAAAATTAAGAGTGATCTGAGCCCTTTATCCGAATAGTGGAAGCACAAAATCTATGTAGATTTTTTATTTTATTATATTTATATATAAACATGCAGACACATATGGTCAGATGGCTTTTAAATCCCTATCCACCTAATTAATTTAACCAATATAAAATTTTTATGAGTAGCGTATTGAAATGAAAGATGGAAGATTATTTGAAATTAAAACAGATACTTCAATAAAAAGAGCAATATTGTCACTGGATGGATACCATCTCCCTCCTCATCTCATTCAATTTAACATATTTCTATATGAGCTGTAAGATCAAATGACTAACAGAAATGAAAAGGAGGACTGCCAAAAGTCAAATTGCTTCACTGGAAGCTTCTTAGCAAAATGACAACATCCAGTTCTAGATAATTAAATCTTATTTTGTAGGAATGTCACTGAATGATGTGAATTTGCCTTTAGGTAGTGCTCTTTTGGTTGAACACAGTAACAAAAATTTATTTGGGCACTTTTTGTTTGTCTTCGAAATGGTTCAACATTGTGTAACAAAAATGAAAAACTCAAGCTAGGAGAGAACAATGTTGTAGTCTTACAGAAGGAAATCACTAATGCAGCTATTCCAGGGATCAAGCAAAATTTCACCACCATTGAAACCTGAAAATTTTTTTGGATCTGAACCTTAACGACCTTTAACACAGAGGGACAGAGGTAAAGTCTCCTGTTGTTACAGGCAACCTGAAGCTCAACTTCCTCATAATTTAGTAATCTTTGCCTCAAAATGAATTAGGTTGCTTATTCCCCCCCAAACTTGTTGGATGTTTGATGTTTCAAACCTGTCTACCACTTTCCAGTCTAGCTGTGTTCATGGTGAGCTTTTTCTCATTTGTTTGGGTGTCAGCGTTGTCCTTTGTTTTGAAAGGGTCTTTCCTCACCTCTCATTTATTCTCCCTAGTGTGTTTATAGATAGCATCTGCCTTCCAGTATTTGTCTTCATAAACAAAACAATCCAAATTCTTTTAGACTCCACCAATATACTTTTCATCCTACCACACCACTAGATACGGTCCCAGTCTAAGGTCATGCCTTAAGCACAGGTGATCAATCTTGACACACGAGTTACTTTGTTTTGAGGCATTGCAATTACCCTTGTCATGGATGGATGCCTGCAGGAAGTTTGGTATTAGGAAAGCCTTGTTCTTTCATGTGAACCTTCAGTGAAGGTTGCAGTTTGGGAGCAAGACTTGGGTTTCCTTTCCTGGTGTGGGTGGCTCTTGGTTCCTCTGGTAATTCAACTCTTGTAGTACTAAGGAAGTGAAATATTCCTTCTAATCAGAGCTGATTTCTCTGATTTTCCCTAGTTTCCTCTTTAACATGCTAAAAATTAAGTTTAGTTGTGCTGCATCTTCATCAGACAGAATGTTTCAGTGTCTTTCTATCAGAGCTTTCCATTACGAAGATACTATTTTGGTTCATCATAGTGATTTTTTTTTTCTCCCTGAAGTGTTTGACTTTTTTGAATAGCTGGAGGGGACCTGAATTTACTACCTTCAAGAATAACTCTTAAGTGATATTTAAGATACTAATAATTTAATATGCTATCTTTGAATTTGAAATTTTTGTTGTGAAGATACAGTTTGCTCAGTTTTGACTCTGTAGCCTCTTGTCGCCTGGAGATGCTACAGCCTGAACTCATGACAGCACTCAAACGCAGCCTTAAGTAAAGCGTGTGAGTGTGGTCATTACATTTGTCTAGACAGTCCTTTGAAGGATGCCTCTAGACTCTCCGCAAAAACAGTTTCACTGCCCGTAAGGACAGCAAACCCTCAAACATGACCCCAGAGCACGCGTGCCCGAGCAGTCTCGCTGTGTTAGTATGTGGCAAGGTGTTTCCAGACGGGCTGTTTGCAGGTGATGTGCAGCATGCTTGTGAGGGCCCTGATGTGCCCGGGCTGCCAATGAACCTTTGGGCACACGGTAGTCCCAGCAGCTTCTAAGACTATACTTCTAAGAGCTGTACAAACAAATTTGACTCCAGTACTGATTTCAGCTGGGGGGGCTAATTCTTTAAAAGTAGACTTCAGAGGTTTAAATGTAGACACGATACCCAAGGAGTGGAGAATGCTGTGGGCTTTAAGAAGTTCTTTAATTTTTCACATTTGGTAACGATGAAAAAGGTGGGTCAATTTTATTATCTCTATGATAACAGTTCTGACACCACTAAGACGACACACTGATTTTCAGTAGGAGTTTGGCACTTTCCTCTCTTAGGTACTGTTGAAAATGTCATAGACTGGTTTTGGTATTATTACACGTGCTGTAAGAGTTTCTGCTGGCCACAGTGGAGAGCGGGACCCTCTATGAAACCCTGAGAGCTTGCTCAGGTGACAGCTGAGTCCAGCACAGGGTGGGATGTGGTGCCCAGCAAGTAGAAACCTGGCTTCTTAGCATGTGCCAAGGGCGGTAGCAGACAACAGCAGCTGGGTCCTTGGAGAGGAAGCTTGTGGAGACAGGTTGTATAAATTAAGTGCGGCAGAGAGGTGAAACTGCTGAGCTGTGAGTGAGCAGAACCATGTCATCAGAGATGGAAACCTGGTGAGGCAGTAGGCTTGGGATCATTCTCCAACGCTGGCTTATAGATGTTAAAGGAGAGGTCAATTACTGCTGAGCACTGGTAGTCTCCTGGTCCTGCAAATAGTAGTGTAGGGGTCTGCCTCTTCTTTGGCAGCCCACTATTAATTGTCACTTGTAAGCCTTGTATCACAAGGACTGTGGTCCCTAATAGTAATCACCTGCTTGTCTGCGTCGGTGGCGTGGCCATGTCCTAAACTGTGTTCGTCAGAGGCATGCTTAGGTTGTGTTCTGCTGCATAAACAGAGGTTATTGTGAACGCTAGGAAAATCCACACAGAGTGTATATATAATTAGCTCTTTTTAGTGGTTTGGTAATACCCCATCAGATTCATTACTTTTCCAGTCAAATGCACAGCTCACTTCATGGCTAATCTCCATTTCTTACTGTTCTCTGGCATGGGTTTCCTTTCACTTAGAATTCATGTGATTCACGGGTTACAGGATTTTCTGTTGAAGTGCAATATGTCTACAGAGGCAGTTGTGACTGCCACCACGCTTGTGACTTAATCTGCCTAAAACCGCACAAGAATCAGTGATTTGGAAGAAATTCCTACCTGCTGTTTGTGTAGGATGGCCATCTGTCTGGCAAATCTGAGAAGACCCAGACAACCTTCTGACACCTGTTTCTCCAGCAGCTGTAGTTGCTTATTCAGCTTTTTTATTTTCTCACCAGGTGCTGTTGAGATTGGGTTTTGGATCTGCATTCAGCAGCTTTTGAATTCTAGTCCCAGCACTGTGTACAATGCAAGATCATTCTGACCAATTCACCCTTTCTCTTTCTAGGCCCAAATTCTGGGGCTTCCTAATCACACCTTAGGATTTTGGGCACCTCAGGCTCCTGAATTTGGGCACCTCAGTTCACTCACAGAAACTGTTAAATAACCAACTTCTTTAGTCGGTTCTGGAAAATGCCTTTAGACTTGCTAAAAACCACTGAGACAAATTGGCTTTTAATATCAATATGGCGTCTTCTGTTTGAGGATCATTCCACGTATATTCATGACCCTCCATGTAAATGGACTCCAAGATCCAGAAAAAGATAGTGGAAGTGTCGAAGTGGTACTTTCTAAAGATACTCCTTTTATCTGCGAGAAATTTAATATCTTTATAAATAACCGATTATTGACAAGTCATCCATTCTGAGCCCACGGTAGAATACAAATACCTTTGTCTCTCAGCTCTGAATCTGTGTGTGTGCATGGCTGTTTGCCTATTGAGATGTTCTCATTCACAAATTGTCCTCAGTTTCTGTAGGAGACATTTTTTGAGCAATAAAGAACAAACATTTCATAACTTGGTGTGTGTAAGTTTTGGGGCACTTCTATTAACCTCGAAGCTTATAAAATCATGCAAGAAGGCATGCAGCCAGGAATGGCTTTGCTGTCTTCCATAGTGCCTACATTATAAAAAGTGTTGGACCCCCACGAGGCTTAACATCGTTAAGTTACCATCTCAGAGTTAACTCTGAAGATATCTTCAAAGACATCTAGATGAAACTAGCAAAAGATGTCTTCTGCAGCTTTAGTGTATGCTCTTTTGTGCATGGTACACAGCATGCTGCACTGGACTTCTTTGCTGGAGCAGCAGCCATGATAAACCAAATAAACACAACCTTCTGTAGATGAATGGTACCTCTTGCAACTAAAGGTTAAGGTGTCATCCGATGATTTATCCTTCCCAATGGATTTGTTGGATTGCTGTGATAAGGACATAATTTACTACCTTTTGTACATCAGAGGTTGTGTTCTCAAAACGATGTTTGGGGATTTACGATACTGAAAGGGTGAATTACATGTCAAATTATCAACCATCCTGTTTGACATTTAGTAAGCGCTGATGGGAGCTAGGCATTTAGCAAGATGAGGCTTCTGTAGCACAGTCTTTCGATAGGATTGTTTTATTTCAAGTCTGTTGTTAATCAAATGTTTCTGGAGAAAATCTGTAAAATAGACTGTTAATTGCATGGACTGTTGTGCTGTGGCCAGCCAGATGTTAGTAGTGTGTGTGTAGCTGTCCTCCTCCCTGTAGATTATTGTTAAGGCATTGCCTCCTTGATGGAAAATATTTCATCTGGTAATCCACCAAGTTGTTGCAATTTGGAGGCAGGTGGCACCCCGCTGTAAAGACCCCCTGGGTTAGGAGTGCGTGCCAGTATTTGAATGGTACTTTTGAGAGGAGCAAGTAACTTCTTCCTGCTTCATTATTCACACAGCTCTGTACACATTTGCAGAACTAAGGAGGTTGCTTGGCACATGGACTTTTTCAAAGTATATTCCTATCTGGATACATTTCATTAAAAATTTCCTTCCTACAGTTCCTGCCTTCCTTATCTGACAGTTCTTGATTGGTTGATATAGATTATGATTTTTTATTGGCTATTTTATTACTGTGTGCTGTATGACCTTAAATCAGTATGCTTCAAATGGTGCTTTGTGGATTATATCTAGACTGTTGGATGCTTGTATATGGCCTGCTGTCTTGTCTCCAGAAGGGACAAAATATGTGTATTTGCACAGAGTGCCCAGTCTAACCATTTGATTGCCTCCTTTTGAGCCTCGATCCCAGCGAGACACACACCTGACGCTGCCTTTACTGCACCCACACAGGAGGAGGAGGTGTAACTGGGAAGCATGTCCTTGTTTGTGCCTGTATTGTCAAGCCAGAGAGTGGAATTGCTGCTGCTGTGAGGAATCTGGTTTTGATCTAAGCAACTACCATGGCTGCCTAGAGTGGACCACCTGTTGAATAAGGTTCAAATGAAAGCCATTCATTTAATAAGTCTGTATACCTAAGCAGGGAGAAGGTTCTGTCATAACCCGTGAAAACAAAAGGGGACATGCGTCAGTTTACCTGCCTGTTTACACCTCTTGCTTCCTTGCTCAGTAGCGCAACCTTAGGCAACCCAGGAGACGGCAGCAGCTTATTGCATTGTTTGAGCGTACGATCAATCAGGCAAAAACAAAATGAGGACGCGCGATGAATTTGGCAATAGTATTCCAGGACAGAGTTGCTGCCCTCTTCAAACTGCCTAACCCTCTGGCGTATTCTCTTGACTTAGAAATTGAAAATGCAGATCAGAATCTTTCCTAGTGAGTTGTCTGCTCCTTGTGTTTTTCAGTAAGAAAAAAGAAAAGTCATTGCTTCAATACAGATATGCTATCCTTACATTTAAGCTCCCAGAAGGCTTCTGACTATGTGACAAGACTTACTGTCACGGATATTGCATAACAGTTTATGCATAATGTTTAATGCATTCTCAGTTTTATGAAATATGAATAATATTGGAGACATTTTGAATAATACTTTAGATTTACACTTTCTTTTTAAGGTGGAAACAAGAGGGGCATTTCTAGTGCTCTTCAGTGACACTGGAAGAGTAGAGACGGTTGCTATTAAAAATGAATAAAATCCGTAGAAGTGGAAAAGAGAAAAATATATTGCGTAGATGGATTATGGGCAAATCATAAATGTTTAAAGCATTCCTGGAGGTTAGAAATGCCGTGCCTTTATTCGAATACCATAGCTGTCTCAGCACGTTTCCTCACCGCTCTGTCCAGGGTGTGTTGCTGCTTGGTGTGGAAGGTTGGAACTCAGCTGAGAGGACACAGATATGAAGAATGTTTCTTCTTTTTTAAGGTTTATTATTAAAATGAAAGCATTCAGCATAAAAAAAAAAAAGATGTGATGCTTGTACAACTTCTGTTAAGAGTCAACTCACATCGTATGTATTTGTTTTGTGACCTACAGGACAGCTTTCCAGCTCGGTTTGGAGGAATACATTTCGTCAATCAGCCGTGGTATATCCATGCCCTCTACACAGTTATACGGCCCTTTTTAAAGGAGAAGACACGAAAAAGGGTATTCTTCTGTTTAATTGTCCATTACCTGGCAGTTGTAGTCAGTGGATATATCATACTCTAATAAAGTAGATATGCACAATATATCGCCTTGCTATTGGTGGAAAGTATTTAAATACATCTGCATTATAAAGAGTATCTTTAACTGTTTTGGAAACTTATACAGCGTTATCCTTTAAGGGCACAGTCAAGCAGTGCACTTAAGTGTTTTAAAAATATAAGCATATGCTTTCTCCTGGGTTATATAAAAAATATTGCCAGCATTACGGTTTCTATTAAGATTCTATTCAATTCATTTCTATTCAATTCCTGTTAAAATTATTTGTGTCTTTCTTTTAAGAGCAGAGGTAGTGAGTACGACGTCCTTTCCTAGTGTGATTTCCTTGACATTCGCATGAACTAAACTACACGGCTGGTATATAGTACTTTGAAAAAACTGATTTGAATGAAAATCAATGAAAGGAAATTTGTGTGCATGCATCTGTGCATAAGCACGAGCAGTCTGAGACGTTTCTGAATTTGCAGCATTTGCATCAGTGGAATTATATTAGAGCTTGGTGCTGATAGCACATAGAATGATATTATTTCTGTAACAGGAGATCGTCATACAGGAAAACACAATCAGCGTCACGTACGAAGCCACTACAAAGAATATGATGATCTTTTTTTTTTTTTTTTTAAAATGGGATCAGCTCTCTAAGCAACTCTGTATTTTCTCTCCTCAAACACAGTCTACAAAGCCACAATGATCCTTTGTGTTTAGCTGTTTTTTACTGACAGATTATGCTTGAGAGGCCTCTGGAATTCACAGATTTTGAGCTATAGATCACAAAGACTTTTACAGAATATCTGTTATAAATATGCAAATGAAAACCCATTTTTCAGGATTCAGTTACACTCCGTTGACTACAGCTTCAACAAAGAACATTATGGTGCCGGATATGTTTGAGGCCTTTTTAAGTCAAGTGCTGCGTATGTATAACCAGGGAGTAAAGTACAGCTCATGGGTGTGTTACAACATTAAAAATAAGTGACAAGGCAGTTGAACACGGGTGCTTATCAGTTAGCATCTAAATTTTTGTTTCGACACCTGAATCAGTGGCATATATTTTCACAAATGCTGACTTATTACAACTGCTTTTGTCAATACTGAATACCTATAAGAAGTAGTCAGGTGGTTAAATATCAATTTAGAATCCAAAACTTAGTGTCAAAATGTGAAAGTTATGCCCAACACATAAAATTTAAAATCAGCTTTAAAAAAACCCATAAAAAGCAGAACGAATGACTGTGAAAAAATCCCCAAACCCAAGAGAATTCTCTTCAGAATTTTATCAGGCTCGTTATTTATCTGTCGTGTTTTTCCTGAATTATTTTGTATTTTTGTAATATATCTGGTGGATCTGCAACTGATAGCTATATTCAGATAAATGTAGTACTAGGCATGTACAAAAACAATTGCTAAGAAGTGAAACGTTCAGTTGGAAAGGCACCATAAAACCAATTACTTTTGCCGTTAATATTTGTTCTTTCACACAAGGATAAATTCCTTTCTGAGGTAGAAGAACATTACTGGGTTTGCATGGTCATATTAAGCTTCCTGTCTCCGCAGCTGACTGGAAGTTGGGCTGAAAAAAGCAATACAAGACAAGCACATATTTGGTCTTTTTGTCTTTCTGCCTTTTGAATTGAACTCTTGATAAATCACGCTAGGGGTATAGCGGGCCAGAGAAGTCCCTGCAAGGTGAAGTGGGATATGAATCGATAGCGCTTGATGTCTGTGCGCACGCCTGCCCTGTGGGGAACGAGAGCCAGCGTACAGCTGCTTGGAGGCAACATCCTACCTTGCCTTCCTGGCTACTTCAGCGCTAGTAAATTAAAAAGGGCTGGGCACTGCCATTCCTACTCTTTAATTGGACGGGCACTTTCTGGCATGGCACTGGCCAGTGCCAGCTGGTGCTTTCTTAGACGTTGCCCGGGAACAATTTGGGGATGGCATGGACCGGTGAGCAGTATGGATGAGGTGAGCTTGTTCTGGAGATGAAAGGAGTTTAACCATATGGATGTGAGCTGTGCCATAGCACTTGCTCGTAGTCCCAAAAAGTGAATCCTGACCCACCTTACTTGCTAGTCTAGAAATAGCTGCTGTTAGCTGTCTGTGTAGCCATATCCAAGAGCAGGCGTTTCCTCCCAGTGGAAGGTGAGCAGGTCCCTAGTATCTGTGGGAGAAGGCTGTCCAAATCCAGATGTGCTCTGTTTCTAGTGCTCATCTGTCACACATTCCAGGTCTCTGAGGAGAAGCAGTAAGGTTAAATATAAACATAAATACAAGTATTCCTATACATATACATTTATATAAATGTAAAGCATATCTGAAAATAAATCAGTCTACCAAGACACTGATGGAAAATATCAAGTAGTCCATCAACTATTCCCTCATTGTTGTCACAGAAATTATTTTACTGTTACTACTTATTTCATATATTGTGAAGTATGGATGGTAGTTACTAGTACCACCATATTAAGGAAAAAAATCTTTCCAGTGGAGTTTTCATTACACTGCCCTATTTATCTTATTTATAGAACTCATGTCTGGATGCTGAAAGTCAATATATATTCCTTAATGTATATGGCGAATATTAATTTTATTTATTATTTATGTTCTTAATTTATTCACTTAATTTAATTCACGGGATTAGGGAAAGCAAATTACAAAAGATAGGCAGTCTGTCTACCTAATCTTCAGTCTGTCTAGTTACCTGACATCAGTTCTTACCCTCCTTAGGTCCCTTGTCCTGCAAACATTTTAAGTCATTTATGCGTTAATCACTTTGTAGGTTTATGAACATAGTCTGGCCATGCTTAAGGGAGAGGCGGTGTGTGCGTTGGTGGCCATCCCTGTTAGCCCAACACAGCCAGAATATTGGAACTGTACAATATCCTCTAATAACGATGATGCAATTTGGGCTTTGATGATTTTTGTGATACTGCTTTGTTTTTACTTGCGTGTGTACATACAGATATTCCTGCATGGTAATAACCTCAACAGCCTGCATCAGCTAATACACCCTGAGATCCTGCCTTCAGAGTTTGGAGGAATGTTGCCCCCTTATGACATGGGAACGTGGGCAAGAACGCTGCTTGACCATGAGTACGATGATGACAGTGAATGCAATGCGGATTCCTACAACGCTCCTGCAAAAGATATAGAAAAGGAACTCTCTCCCAAATCCATGAAAAGGTGGGTTAAAGGTACTGTGATCCTCTAGTATTGCCATGAGGTTAGCATTTGCCTTCAATCTCTTTTATGAAGCTGCAGGTAGTTCCCTCAGTTTATTATGTACGAGGACCAATTTTTTTCCTTTCTTAAGAAGATCACTGTTGATTGTAGACCATAGTGTTGATTATTACCCACGTGAGTCGTGAGCTCAGTACAGCTAATTATTTCCATGGTGCCATATAGGTAGTGTATACCGTACTGTGTTTGGAATCAGCTAATATCCCACCCCAGCCTACAGTAAGTATTAGAGACAGTGCTAGCTGGGGTGAGCCTCGGTGCAGAGGGTAAATTGGGGCCAATTATCCAGCTGCGTGGTGATGATAACTCTTAGTTCCTCCCTCTCGTAGCCCAGTGCCTGGTATCTGCCAGCCTGTAGGTGCCAGGACATTTACAACATCTGAACTGTCAGTCACAATGACTGCACACAACATGAGAAAAGGTAATGAGGAGAACCAGGACAAAAATCAGTGCCAATCATTATACTCGAGTCTGGCAAACATCCTGGCGTTCTGATATTCTTCTCCTGGAGAAGATACAGTATAATTGCTGGCTGCATTTTACCATTCAAAATCAAGTAAAGTCTAGGGAGAGGTTAGTTACCTCTCCAGTAACTATGGAAGCAGTGAGGTGATTAACTTGGGAGGGGTAAATCTGGTCCAACCTTGCCAGGGCAGTAGAAGAGAAAGGGGAAAGGTTACAGCAGGGTGATAGAAAAGGTAGCAAAAGTCAGAGTGCAGCTCATAAGGAGTAGGCCTAGCAATGAATCAGAAGAGAACAAACAGGGCAGAAAACAATATATAAAGTCACTAAAATTAAGTCAGAATATGCTAAGCTGAGAATTCAGTTTCAGAACATGGCATTTGATGCAAAAGGGAGAGAGACTCTGGAAGCAGATCAAACAGGATAAAATATTTTCAGCCTCCTCAGCCATGAGGATGATTTTGGCTGGAAAATGTTGCATAGATTGGGGAGGACAGTACGGATTGAAAGAGAGGTATTTTTTGGGAAATAGAGAGGAGACAACAGGAGATTGCCATAGGCGTAAAAAAGAAAAAAAGCAGTGAGGTTTAAGGATTTTGTGTTGAAAAAAAACTACAGTGCATTGAAAGTGGGAAATAGCAAGAGACTGGATGGGAATGAACTAGGACAAGGAGAAGTTAAAAAAGGTCCAGAAGCTATATGACAAAGATGCAATTAACACAAGTAATGGAGAAAATGGGACAGCAAAGAGCCAGGGGAAGAGGAAAAGTGAGCTATACATTTATATATGATTTCCACATAATACAAGAATTATGAGACAATAGAGGAGCTGTGTTGGAGAGACGGGTGGAATTTAGAAGCTGAAATGCAGAAGTCTTACTGTTGCAAAATGAAGTCATGAGAGTAAATAGCTTCATCCAAGGATGCAACAAAAACACATGAGAAGGCCTATGACAAGACCCTTTGGAGCAGACTTTTCCAGACTATCGTGGGCAAGCACGTTATTAAATGGAAAAACAGTGGATTGACCAGATTCTTCATTCTTTCTCGGAGAACGCTTTCTCATGTTTACCTATTTTATTCTCATTTAACTTGTGCTTGAAAAATCCTTCATGCAGAGTTACACTTCAGTGTAGACTTCAAATTGACATTCTTTCAGTCTGGGATAGCTGACACAGTAGGAGACATACTGCAGAAAATAAGCATGTTGAAATTTGTATCTACATAATATTGAGCTGAAATTTCCTCACCTTCTTCACGTTCTTTTTCAGTTAGCGTGTCTGCAGCGCCTGCTGGAATCGTCCTTCCCTGCTGTTGGATGTAAAAAGTACTAAGTAGACTTACTGTGCTAGTACCAAGTAGAAGGGAGTGGTAGTAAGATGGACAGAAAGCCCCAGGACTTTGATGTATTAAGTGCACAGACTGTGTTAAAACAGAAATAGGAAAGTTAAGGTAAAACAGATAAACTCTATTTCATTAAAAATTAAATTTAACTTGAATTCAGCACCTAATGGATTGTTTCTCTCAGTTTAAAACCACACTCAGTGTGGTATGTTAGTGCAGAAGAAGGTTTTCAACATATAAAAAACTATGACAGTAGTCAAGGAAGAGTGCTTAACTTCATAGAACAAATTTCACAAGCATCTAGCACATCTGCAACAATTATCTTGTTTAATTTGGCTTGCCATTTTAAAATTAGTTTATTGCTCTGAAAGAATATCCTTCTTAAACCAAAATCCTGCTGAGAATTCATTTCTTTGTTACTCATTTTTGCCCCCACATGAACCAGTGACGTTCCTCCAGATCTCCTTGAACTTTTGGTGAATTGGATGATCTCTACTTGAAAGGAAGGCTGATCGTGGGGAGGATGGTGGAGATAAGGAGGAATTAGTCCCACCTGTAGCACAGGCTTCTAGGGAGAACGTGTTCACGTCATGTGTCACCGTTGCAGCTGTCTCAGCAGCCATGTTTAGCCTGTGGCTGTGTCCACCCGTGGCTCTCACGGCTGAGGCACCCAGCTGGAGACCTGCATCCTCTTCTCACCTAACCCCGCAGGGCAGATGTCTGTGCTGATCAGCTTTGCAAAGTAGCTGCGTGTGGCATTGGTTCCTCACCTCTGCAATGGGGCTTTGTAGTACAACTCTGTCCTACTGTGTTTTGTGAGAATTTATTCAGGAACGTCTGTAAAGTTATTTGGGAGATGTAGCTAGAAGGTGCTATAGACTTACACAAATGTTTTTCCTTTTGCATACCTTCATTCATGAATTGCTGCTGAATGGAATGAAACATGACAGTAAATGTTGATTTAAAACTGAATGAAAACGGTTTCTCCTTCTTCAAGGCAGTTGGTCTCCTGAGCTTACAAGCCATAGATCAGGGCTTGTGCAGTTTCATTTCCACATCTGCCTTGGCATCAGGGACTTTGGAGGCCTTGGGAATTTGTCTCCAAAACTGCTTCACTGGGAATTTGAGGCCAGGTTTGCAGCCTTTCTAGCTCCCCTCCAGTTCCCCAGATGAGAACGGGCTGCTCAGACATTGGCAGCCTAGGAAAAGGCTCAGTCTCCTACTAGTACTTACATTCAGTTGGGAATCCTTTGAAATTAGTATGCTTCCACAGCATTTTTTATCTTGATGAACTGGGTTTTCCAGGAGTACAGCTTCCCACCAGCAAATTTTCAATCAGCTTTGCATTAGCACGGTACATTGTGAAGATTTTAAAAAAGCATTTTTAATTCAGTGATTTAGTTTTCTGCCTGAGGAACTCACCAGCATTCTAGATGAGGGTTATTGTACAGTTTTAATTAAAAATTTTTAATTATGTTTGTCACAAGAGGGACCATCAGATTTTTAAAGCTAATTTTCTTGATTTTAGCATTAGTAAGAGAATGTGGTAAGTATTACTAGAAAATATCCTTGTGTTTAAAGTTTTCACCTAGGCTTTAATTCAGATGATGTTTCTTGTGTTTTTGAAGGTTTTCTTTAGATTTTTTGAAAAAGACCAAATTGTCCCCTGCTATCAGCCTCATTCATTGGTTTCAGTGAATGATGCCAATTTATAAGAGTGGGGGACTGTCTCTGAATGTTTACCTTAGGATAGGTCAGAATTCGTAAAGGTTTTCCCTGTGCTGTAGCCCTCCAAATGGGCAAATCTGTAGCAATGCTGCAGTCACAGTGTGCCTCCACTGATCAAAAATAGATGCCTACATTGTAGAGATGTACACATGCTCCAGCCGTCTCAAATCTTTACAGAAAGGAAGAGAAATAGGCATTTCTAGGGTGAGGTTCATCTCACTAAAGGATGTCCTGGTTTCGGCTGGGGTAGGATTGAATTTCTTCCTAGTGCTGTGGTTTGGATTTAGTGTGAGAAGAATGTTGATAACACACTGATGTTTTCAGTTGTTGCTAAGTGCCCTCCTAGTCCAAGGGCAGCTCCCATGCCTACTGACTGAGCTAGGTGCACAAGATGGGAGGGAACATCATCAGGACAGCCAGCCCAGCTGGCCAACGGGGTATTCCATACCATGTGATGTCATGCTCAGTATATGAATGGTAGGCGTGATCCAGGAAGTACCGATCGCTGCTTGGTTATCGGTCAGCGAGGGTGGTGAGCAATGGCATTGTGCATCACTTATTTTGTATATTCTATCATTATTATTATTATTTTCTCTTTTCTGTTCTATTAAACTATCTTCATCTCAACCCACGAGTTTTTCTCACTCTTACCCTTCCGATTCTCTCCCTGTCCCGCTGGGGGGCGGGGGGAGTGAGCGGGCGGCTGCCTGGTATTTGGCTGCCTGCCGGGTTAAACTATGACAAGGAAACATCTAAAAAGGGTTGCTTTTACTGTACCCCAGAAGTGTCTGCTTTTTGACAAGCTGAGACATAGGTGATGTAAGAACCCATCTTAACACTTCAGACTTTGTTTTTAATGGAGCATTTTGACTTTGCTGGAGGTTGGGGCTTCCTCTTTTTCCCTCACACACGGCTGTTGCAGGGTACCAGTACCAGTGTTATGCTTCTGTGCTGAATCAGAGAATCTGGAGAAATTTTACAATCATCATTGAATTTGCCCTTACCATCCTTCTCTGCTCTGTGTAGTTGAGCTGATAAGTGAGTTTGACAGATGTGTCCACTGCTCCAGAAATCCTGCTGGCCATGGCAGGATTCCCTCGGGTTGGCTTAGGAGCTTGCACTGTTGCATTTAAGTGCTCTTCAGAAAAGGAGCAACTTGTGCTTCCAGCTAACACATGCCACTAATTGCAGTGTGCCATTAACCAGCTGGCTGGCTGAATTGTACCTTCTTTAACAGCCTGGTGCCATATAACCTTCTGGTAAAGAGTGTCAATGCTTAAGTACAAAAGAGCTTAGTCTGCTCTCTGTTGTGTGCTGAGGATGCACCCTGCTTCACTGTTTCACTGAAGAAAAGAGGATCCGCTTTATTCTGCCTTTTGCTCCTATATCCACAAACCAGCCCTTTAAAGCCATGCAATCACTCCGAGAGGGTATTTTCTGACCATTTGCAATGATCAGATACTTGGATAATGCTGTACCATTATTTTTAAGCCCTAGCAGAAATGAAAATAAACAATAGAAAGCTGAGGTTTACCCTCATTTGTCTTGATCTAGAAATGTCAAATAAACATGTTATCCCTCTGCAGGTCTCAGTCAGTTGTGGATCCTGGGGTGCTGAAACGCATGGATAAGAATGAGGAAGAAAACATGCAGCCTTTGCTTTCACTTGACTAACAGTTCCTGAGCATCGGACATGAACTGAGGTGGAAGGCACTGCCTCTCAGCAACAAGCAAATTTTTGACGGAATCCTATTTACTCATGTTAATGTAGCATAATGGCAGCAGGCAGCAGGGTTTACTATTCTGCCTGAATTCTGGATGCCCTGGGGTGAAAAAGAAGAAGAGAAAAAAGGAAAATAAAATGAAATTAAAAATAAAGAGGAATCAATAATTTATTCTGTAAGTGCCAACTTGTTTGTAAATACAATATAATCCTCCAATTTGACTTTGTAAGTTATGGTAAACAAATGCTATGGAAGTGAGTGACTATTAAATATGTCAGTGAAGTGCACCATAAAAAAGAGAAGAAAACGTGTGTGTGCTCACACACGCACACACATACACACAGAGAAAC
The DNA here is from genome assembly GCF_000690835.1 of Fulmarus glacialis. Taxonomy (NCBI): domain Eukaryota; kingdom Metazoa; phylum Chordata; class Aves; order Procellariiformes; family Procellariidae; genus Fulmarus; species Fulmarus glacialis. The sequence continues at coordinate 43,788 of NW_009202657.1, read as the reverse complement.
ACATATTGGACAAGGAAAAATATCAAAGCCAATTAAATGTTGGCCTTCTTATAGGAAGCCATATTGCAGCTAGTGTATTGACTGCTGTTTTGTTTTCTCTTGGCAATGCTCATGTAGTGTGCAAAGATAAAGAGGGAATATAAGAACTCGGAGATGCTATAGTCAGTCGAATATTTCCTAACTGTAGGATCTGATTTCCCAAATAACATTGTGGCTTAGGATTGTGATTTAGCATAAACCATGTAGCATTGTGAAAAAGGTAACAGATGAGCTGGAACCAGCTTTTTGACAGCTTTGTTGTTTGGCTGTATGGACCTGTCAGATTTCTTCCTTAACTTTTTGTTTACAGTTCGCAAGTAACCTGGCTCGTTACCCTAACCTGGGTGTTGTAATGTGGGACACATTGGAGTTACTTCTCTTGCATTTTGGGTGCACGTCAAGAATTTTTCCAGAACTCTGTTCTCCCTTGGAATGAGAAAATAGTCCTCTAAATACAGCATAATAACCGGTATTTGAAAGTAAAGCCTGACAGCAGAGGTTGAAAGTTAGTCACTGAATCCTGTGCTCTGGGAGACTGGATACATATATATATTTTTACCAATCTCTGACAAGCATACAAGGTGACATTGTTAGACAAGTATATTTGATTGAAGGTTTATACAAGAAATCATAACTATTCAATGTACTTAGATATATTATAGATTGTATATTGAGACAATGTCATTATTAATATAGTAAAACTTTCCATAGAACAACAGCATCCCACTCCAAACAAGGATTAATATGAACAAGTTGTAGTCAAACATCTCAGCCTATGTGTTTAGGACACTTTTGTTTTGGTTATAGTGTAACTGTATATATTGAACATGTGCCATTTTACCTCAAAAGGGCAACAGGTTTTGCTATGGATGGGGTAAATCAGCTGAAACGCAGGGGCTGTGTCATTTTTGTTGTGTGCTGGCTGATGTGTGTGCAGCCTGTTGTATGCTGAGGCAAGAATGTAATTTCTTATTAGGACTTAACTCTGCAATCAGAGTGAGAAGACACAGGGTGCCCACCAAGACACCTGAATAGTTAGAGGTATTATTGTAAGAGCATGTCCGGGCAATGCAGAGGTTAGTTAAGAATACACTGACCACGGTGGAGCAGATAGCTCACAGCAACCGCGCTTCCCAAGCGCCAGAGTTTAAAGAATTTCTTCCATCACTTCAGTGACCACTGAAGCTTCGACGTCACTGGTTGTAGGTCACCTCTCCTCGCCCAGGATGCTTGCATCTGTAAGATTTAGTAGGCTGGGATGAGTTAAGAGAGAGGGGAGAGTGAAATCTTGGAAGCATGTCGTCTCAGAATTTAGCTGTAACTCCTGTGGTGGCAGCTTTGGTGTTTCTCAGGGCTGAGACAACCCTGTCTCTTCCAGCATCACCCTTGATTAGCCCAGACAGCACACAGATAAAGCTTTCCTACTTCACAGTTCATTAGCAGCACTCATAAATAGTGTATGCCCCAACAGGCGATTGCATCGCAGGAACTTGTCTGAACAAGTCATTGCCTTTCCGCTCTCCTAATTCTAGTTTCATGATACGTGTTATGAAATGCAAAGAGAAAAGATATGAAGCCTGAATGTCTTTTCAGTCTGTCCTACAAGTTTTCAGTAGTAGAAGCTGTTGTAATACTACTATGGTTTGAGAGACTTGAAAGATCAATGAATTGTAATATACTATTTTATTCTGTCCTATTTTTCACATACCTTGTAACATCATGCTGGATAGGTGAGATGTGTCTCCAGGGTTTGCATAAGTGCCATATTTGAATGTATGTTATATATGCCCACACTTATGGTTAGTGGAATAATATAAGTATATCCTTATCAGATAAAACTCTAACATCAGTAGAAATTTTCTCCTTGTAAGGGCTTCAGGATTTAGTCAGTATTCCATATGTACGCAAGCTGTGACATAGATGCTTTCGGATACATGGGCCAAATCTTGGTGTAAACCAGCACAACGCTGATTTTAGAGTACACCACCTGTCTGGTCAGAAAATGCAAATACCTCTTACATCCCCACAGAGCATCTTCGTAGGAAAGTGTATCCGCTCAACTGTATGAAGCTTAAAATTTGTTTTGAAGCTTATACATTTATTTTGTTTGCAAATCCTTTATTTACGCTCTTAGCTGTAATTTATGTAATGTTTTCTGATGCCTGATTTCAGTTTCAAGTTAATGAGTATTAATATATTCTTTCCAGAAAGTGAGAGTAGGATATATTATAATTTTATGTCACTGGGACCTCATCTTTCACCAAGAACAAAATGACATTTTCAATAAGATTCTCACTGTTAAAGAGTTGTACTTCAGGTCTTCTTGGCTGCAGCTTTTATTTCGCTGAAGAAAATTCTGGCAGTCGTAACTGCAGTTGTGACATTGGATAAGAATATGAAAATGGGTAAGAAAAATCATTATCCTTTACATCTCTCAGTATTCTTTGAAGGCATTTCTCTTTTACACATCAGGGTACATAAAGGGTTTCCACCTTTCCTTTGCTTCTTGTAGAAAATCTTTATAGGTAGATCAATTTTTAATAGATTAAATTTGGACTGAAAACTTTTTCCAATCTTTATTGTCATAGGAATTGATGTCTAATTTTTATAGCAGAATTGAAGTGCTAAAAATAGAATTCAAGTGCTTGGGAGGAATTCCTCCTAATTTCTTACCTTTGTTGTATATTGGATAGAATAAACCTTGTTGTAATTATGCATGCTGATATGCATATAAAAAAAAAATCCTGCAATATGAGGAACTTAGTGGAAAAACTGGATACTCCTGTCCAAGCAACTAAGTGAAAAAAAAGGGGGAGAAAAAAATGTGTAAAAATCTATAGTTTCAGGCCTCTGGCAAGATCTAAAAATGTCCCTTTACATGATGTCTCTTCCATGAAACAAATGTTTAAAAATATATGGAAAAGTTATGGAAACTTCCATGCCCAAAGCCTTCCTCCTGTAATCAGAGATGTCAATAGTCTCTTGGCTTTAAAAAGACGGGTAATCAGTCCCACTAAGCTCCAGCAAATACACAGGCTCCCAATAGTTATTAGTTGTAAAATAGCTTTAAGATGTCTTTACAGAAATGTAAATTTACTGTATAGCATATTTAAAAGGATGTTTTGCACTCTGCAAACATGCTACGCCTAGTCACAAAAGATATTTGTAGAGACATACATAAACTAAACACAGAATTAAAGAAAATAGGAGTAGAAGGGGCCTCAAGAAGTCATTGATAAGTGGAGGAGCAGATTCGCTTTAATGTCTCTCTTAAAGAATTGTTTTAGCTCAGTACCTTGCATGGAATGCTCTTTGTGTTATTTAATCACAGTCACAGCAAAGCCTAAGCACATTACCTAAGAAAATTGTAAGCTGACAGTATTTTGTTCATGCCTTTTATCATTTACCTGTTCTGTTTGGGAAATTAAAAAGTTTGGCAAGCGTCCTAAGAACTACCATTTAGAATTACCTGGGAAACACTTTGCAATAAGCTTTGGTCATGTCTCTGTTATTATATTGTTTCTGTTATTATCAGTGTATGTATTCGTCAAGATTTTTGAAAAAGTCATGTTTGGAAGAGCATGAAAAATTCAAAATCAGGCTTCAGGATTTTGTTTAGAATATTAAAATAGTGGGGGGGGGGGGGGGGGGCGCTGAGTTTGGTTTTGATAATCTTTATTTGCCTACGGGGAATACCCTGCTGAGCTATCAACAGCATTGGGAACCAGGACAAATTTGGAAGACAAATATCAATGTGAATGGGAAGAGCAAAGGTCTCAAAGGATTGTACTGAAAAATCACTTAATCACGTGGCTAGTGAGCATGTGTTTGCGGTGCTGAGAATGGTACTTTTGTCCAAGTTCAAAGCACACTATGAAATCAAGAAAATAATAGTTATCCCATTTCTCAGGGAAGCAAAACAGAAACACAGCCAGCTAGAGACATTAAAATCTCAATGGAAGACATTCACATTGTGGTTTTATACGGCAAAAGTGACACTTTGATCACTCAGTCTGGTTTGATCTGCAGGAGAGAAAATAGTGAGAAGAATGTTTGGCTGTTGATTCAGTCATGCCTAGTTCCTTTAGAAACCTACCTAAATGTCTTACGATGAGACATTTACAAACCAGGGGTGATCTGCTTTCCTGTGGGTTAAAACTGAATGTACATTTTACTATTTCTGCTGAGGAAATGGTAAAATGAGAGTATGTCCCCCAAATGAAATGCCTTTCTTCCCTGTATAATTGATGGAAAAAACGTAGTTTGTAGTTTACTCTGAAGACCCCCAAAAGGAAATCTTGGCTGCCCAGTAAAGAAATCTGAACTTGGTCAGGGAAAATCTCCTTTTGAAGGCCTTGAAAGATGTTTATTTCCCATTAACTATACAAGGAACATGAGCATTTTATTTAGAGGCATGCTTAAGTGACGACAAATGAAAGTCCAAGCTGGGTAGATAAGACCCCACATCCTGTATTGCCTTGTAACCTTGAATGATCCTGTGTCAAAGGTCTCTATTTAGCACATTAACTTGGACATATCCTTCAGTCTGCATTTCAGCTTTCAGTGGTGTGGGAATTTTTTCCTATCAGCTTTTGGGATCTTAATTTGTTCCCTTCATATGGGTCTGTTGCCACAAAATGGCATTGACCCCTGCTGGATTGCACAATTTGCGAAGTGATTTTGTTGTTAAAAAGTAACAACTTGTGGTTTGCTGGGCAAAAAGTTGAAACGCAGGTCACAAGCCTCCACTACTTTGACACTCATTCTCCAGTATTTTGTGTGTGTAAACTGCTTTGACTGATAACAGACATGTCAGACTCGCATGATATGAGTTTAAAAAGAGAGAAAAAAGAATTTTCTGCAGTGAGTTCAAAATCTGAGTTGATGGTATCGCTGTGGAATCCAAATGGAGGGGAAGCACTGCACACAGGCAAAATAGAGAGACCTCCAAGGGAAGATGCTGATGCTTCCTTATGACACACATTCTTGTTAAAACATGGCCAAAGTATTTTGTCTGTGGAGACCCTGGTCAGCCAGCTCTGTTGTTTCTGAATCAGTCACTTACAACAAGTCCTCTATAATAAAAGTGTGACAAAGCTTCCTTTTGCTGTTAGCAGAGAATTCACTTCCAGAGAATTGGCATATCTGTCAATTTGCAGCAGACAAACGGCGGGGGTTAATTAGGATTTGTGTTTGATATGGAAATGCTGCTGTGATTCCTTAAAGAGGATGTCGCATCATCGGCAACACACAGCAGTGCCTAAAGGCAAGCATCTCAAATCAGGTCCCTTGGTTAATAAAAATTTAAGGTGAGAAGAAAGCAAGGGAAAAGATAATAGAAGATGATAAAACACAATAATTAAAATAAAAAACAGAAGCAAGCCTGTAGTGGAAAGCCATATGAATGGCAAAAGCGACGTGAGTGAACTTGTATGAACACTTCCAAGAAGTGAATCAGTAGCCTATATTGTGTCCCCCATCTACATGACGAGCGGAGTTCCCATTCTTCACATGGTCTACCTTGTATGGCCGTGGTGGAGTTTCCTAAATCTTTAGAAAACCCTTGAGTTACCATGTGAAATTGTAGGTGCAGTAGCTGAGCTTGTGAACATGGTTTAATGGATCAGTGCATGCCGCCAGATCCTCACCTGGAGATGGGCCCCAGGCTGACTCAGACCTGGGTACCGGAGGGAATACGTGAAATGCCATGTCCTGCCTGGCTGAAGAAGTCATGCAGGGAGAGAAGGAAAGGAGCCGCACGCCCGTAAGGAAAGGTGGGAGGCCTCTGGAGAAGGCAACGACAGGGAGTTGGAGTGAACTGATCAATCATTGTAATGTAATGGTGAGGGAGGCTTTCACTTGCTCTGTAATATGAGAGGGGACGTACAGCCCCCACCACACATCTGTCATCAGAAAGGAGAGAGAACATCTTTCTCTCTTCCCAACACGAACTCGGTTGCGATATATTTAAACCTGATGTATATGCCAGGCCTGAGCTGCCTCTGCGGCTGCAGTGGCTCTTGGGATGTGGGTATCATGTAGCACGCAGGAGCTGGAAAGCCATTGTTCACCAACATGTCCTTAGGAAGAGAAGGAAGGGATGTATCCTGCAAGTCCCTGCTGCAGAGGTAATTTCATGGGAGAATTCGGCGCTTGCTTGGGGATTAAAGCCTGTCTTGCCCTGACATTCATATCAGCACCTGCTCTGTGTAGAAGGCTGTGAGTGTAAGTGGTGCGGGAATCTTCCCTGCGCACCTCGGCGTCTTGTGCTAATTATGCAGCCTTCGAGCTGTAGCTGGTGATCCGTGTCCTGTGTCTTTAAACAGTTCTGCTGGTGGTGTCAATCATAGCCATTAGTCAAAGTGGAGATGATTTAAAGGAAACTGACAACTTTAAGCATTACACTTAACGTCTAAAAATATTAAATTGGTGATTGTTACAAGTAATGCCTTAGATCGGCAGAAGGAATTAAGTAGTAGAAAATGTGATTCTAAAACTATGAATATATTCTGAGGGGCACATATAAAATACCTGACACTATTTAAAAAACAACTGTTTTGCAGTTAACTAGTGTTCAGCTTGACAATAATGTCTCTTTTAATCATTTGGTTCTCTTTCACCCTAAGGACCGTTGTATGAAATGTGTTCTACAAACCTTTCCCAGCTCTGCATCCTTTCTTCTCCTACCCTCTTGCATTCAACAACACCCTGTCTTCTGTACTTTATTCTATGAATAACTGGAAAAAGCTGTAAAAAAACCCAACACCCTGATAATCTGCAGAGTAGAGCTTGAGGACCACTATTTTAAATATTTCCCTTACACAAATCTCTGGTAACAGGGTGACATGGAAAATGAGAGCAACAGCTATCCTCATAATAGAGGAATACAATAAAAGACTCTGGCTAGGAGTCCACACAGGTGTAGATAGACAGTCATCTGAGACTGCTCTTGTGATTTAAGATGTTACCTTCCCCTGACTGTTAATTAGCATTCTTCAGGTAGGGACTACTGCCCCAACATTTGAGCAACAGCAGATTATGGAAGTTCTCCTGTCCCAATGAAGGTTGTGCACATGCTAACTCTGTTGATTCTGCACTCATGCAAATGTAAAAGCACTCACATAATCTATTAATACTACTCTGTTATGAGAATAATGATTAACAGCTAGTTGTGGCGACATCTAAAATTGCTAGATTGGCTCTCTGTGCCTTAAGGCTCTCGTAATCTGTAGTACTTGCGTAGCAGGAACCACTGAATGAATTTTTTTCGCATGCAACAATCTACTTCGGAGCCTTACGGAAAATACTATAGCACCGTATCAAAAATTCAAAAATTAAATTACAGGATTAAATTGCAAACAGTGCTTGTATCCTCAGGATAAAATTTGTTTGTTTGTTTCTCAGTTTAGTACTGTTAGGACTCAGGGGGTCTGAGATTTGTAAAGCCAGGACAAGTCTATCAATCAATCATGTTCTCTCTATATATAGTTTCAATAACTATTCTCTTTTCACAACTTGTTGTCAGTTTGCATTTTATTCTTGGACATAGTAAAATGGTTACTTTTGGTCTGTTGTGTTCCAACCTAAAATCTGAAGATTAAGCAACTTTGTGAAATATGTCACTCTTTATATTGTGTATTTAAATATCATCAGTTCTCTGTGATCAATAGGCTGCTTTGGAGAGTACTACTACTTTAAATCATTGTTGGTTACTGAGGAAGAATGACATTCTGTTAAATAAAATATGACCAAATGAAAATTAAAATACATATATATTTTTGTGTTTGTACATGGGAGTGTTTGTCTGGCTTGCTTGTGCTAAAATATGTATGGAGGACATATTTTAATTGGATGAACTGTACTTGATTTTTATCAGGGTTTTGAAAGAAAAATGAGAAATAACTGAGTGCTATATCAGCATGTAAGTTTTTTTCTGGTAACTCTGAACCTCTCTTTCCGCCCAACAGTAAGTTTTAGAGCACTAACATATTCCACATTTACAATACTGTTGTGAGCTGTCACTTCTTGGAAGTCTGCAGGTCATGAATGTCCTCACAGATGAAGATCATGCAGAGATGCAGCACAAGAAAAGCTCATTTTCCCCTCAAAGATCTTTCCTACTCTCCTGTCTCTTAAATTCGTCTGTACTGTGTTCCCTAGCATCATCTCATGTTCATTGACTTTTGATGCCACATCAGGGAGAAGTGATATCAGCTCCTCACAGGGATGCCCCTTTCTTCAGGGAAATGTTGCTGTTCTCAGGAGAAAGTTACCAGGGTGGGACAGAACAGGCTACATGACATTGAAGCGGTGCCTGCAGAATGACCATATTTCATTCTAGACTTTATTTTTCTTGGGAGGGAGAGACCCAGTAAATGATAGTCGTGTGTTTATGTGTTTCTCCGGTGTCTGTTCTGTAGTATTCCTTACTTTAGGCACAAGGACACTTATTCACATTTTCTGTACATTTTCCATATCTTAACTTCGGTTTACACAGGTCAAAAAAAAAAAAAAAGGCTGCAGTAGCTTTCTGTTTCACACATAATGTCAGTGGTGTATTCAGATGCATTCCTTATGCCAATTCTGCAAGGTATAACTTCCCATGAAGAAGTACAGATTTCCCAATTACCATGTTGAAAAAATATCAATGGTTTCTCATCTACGTGGAAATGCAGTCCTTCAGCTCCCAGGCGCTGCATTGTATACAGTATATAAGCCATTGCTGCACAAGGGTGCATTTCGTCATTACAACTGTAACAAGATAGATGTCAATACAGCTCTCTGCTCCCTTTGAAATCCCTCACTCACACCCCTCTTACTGAGCAGAATTAAAGCCCCTGTAAGCCGGTGTGGTTTGCTGCAATACCTCACTACAGCGCTCTGAGTTACAACACTATCCATTTGTATGTTGCTAGGCTGCTTTCCCCTGAAAACAATGTGATCCCAGTGTGTGCATGTGTGTGTGCGTGTGCGTGTGTCTGCTTGTCTCCCCCCACCTCCCATTTTGGAGCCCTTTTACCAATGTCAGTCATCTTTGGGAAAAAGACAGAGGCCTCAAAGCTCGCATCCGTGTTGACATGTGACAGCACGGTGTGACATGCCCAGGGTGCCTGGCCCTGATGTGGGAGCTGGCTGGAGCGTCCTGCAGCTCATGTGTGACTCCAGCACCTTCAGTTCCTGCCAGAGGAGACCAGGCTGCGGGCTGAAGGATGGGGGAAGGAGCACCAGACTTGCCTTTGGTCTGAGGGAACCGGGATGCGATGGGGCCCTATGCTAGGGCTACGCAGACAGTTTAGATGTGTAGTACCGTAAAAGTAGGTATGTGGGCAGGGGAGAACAATGCTTTTCGCTCTCTGATGGCAAGCAGAGCGAGCCCTCGCTGTCAGGCACCGGTGTTTCTGTACAGGCAGGAGGTCATACACGACTTCCAACCAAAAGGACAGTGTCAATGTAACTCCTGCCGGTGCGGAGGCACGGTCAGCAGGATGTGCAGGAGTATGGGAGGCTTGTCTGGGGAATTAATTACCTATCATGCTACCACAACTTTGGTGCAGCCTACAATAGCACTGTAATGGTGTAGGATACAGGAGTGGATAGTGAAATTGAGAGCGGTGCTATTAATTTCAGTAGTACTGGTGGTGTTTACACAAGTCTGTAAGTGACTATTGAGCATAATATAAACATAGTAAGTGTTCACTTATGAAAGTTCTCTATGACAGTAGAAAATAAAGTATTTTGTCTCATTGCCTGCATGTGTCTTGATAGTGCTGGTTTCATTCTCATGAGCTGAGTAGTGGGGAAAAGTAGCACTTGGCCTTCTAGACATGTACAGATGGTTGGCTGGTCAAAAGCCCTTCCAGTACCTGAACCCTGACTGACAGTGTCCCTTCCCCTCTGGATAGATTACCAGGCTGTCAAGCAATCTTTCTTCCCTTCATCCATCAACTTCATTGTTGAAAACTCTGGAGATTAGCAGCTGAGAAAGTGCATATGTAGCAAAAATATGTCACACTGATTAAAATGGAGATAATATTTTTTTTACACTACCATTCTCTTCTATGCGGAGCTACAACTTTTTGACTTTTGTCTTTTGTGAAAAATTTAATACCTTGCCTCTTCCCAAATTTACAGAAAAAAAATTATTAATGAAAAAAATATTAATGAAATATCATTGTTTAAATTTTATTTCCAGCAGTGGTAATGCTAGAGGAGACAGTTAATTGTATTATTTGATAGCAATATTTTTAATTTCAATCTCTGGAAATAAATACATTTTTTTTAACAGACATGTAATTTCTTCCTCATGAAGCAGTGAAGCGAGAGTCAGGCTGATCTTACTGTATCCAGTTCCTAGAACCACCCCATAAAGGCTAACCCCAATGAAGAAACTGTCAAAATGCTGATCTTAATGAGAAAAAAAAAAACAAACCTCAAATTTTCTTTTAGTTTAATGTATAAACTGAAAATTTATAGCATTTGAATATGAAATATGAAGCTTTTAATTAGTTTATAAATTTACACAATAGTGGAAAATGACAACATATTCAAAAGCTTTATAATTCTTTCTCTTTTTTAAATGTGTATAAACTTTTACAGTTCAGATCAAGCTACCAAAAACCAACAAGAAAATACCCTGAAATCTTAAAGTGCTCAGAATAAAATATGAAGTACCACTGTGCATCACGCTATCAGCTGGGATTTTTTTTGCTATTAAGGCTTTACATTATTATTATTAGATCCTTTTAATGCTCATATAGCAAAGACCTCAAGGAGAAATAAAGCATCTCGTTTGCAGAAACAAACAAACAAAAAAAAACAGAAGAGAAACATTGAACTGGCATACCTCATCTTATACTGATCTTCCCTGATTTAATTCCCCATATGTGTGACTTTTTCTTCTTTTAAAAAACTGTAGCCATGGATCTCAGCCCATGTGGTGCGTTAAGGTGATGTACCCCTGTACAAGTGTGCTAAACCATAATAGCTTCTTACGTTATTATAGTGTCATTAAAAACATTTGACATATAGTGTAGTTTGAAAAAAATTGGAGACTAAATTCGATCATGAAATAAAGATGCAGCACTGAAGAGGGTGTTTGGAAAAACCATTGCGAAGATACCTGTCAGGTACATAGTCTCTTCAAGAGGTATGGTTTGCAGTCACTTTAGGGTATGACGGTCTTCAGGCTCCAGAATTAAAGACAGGGGAAAACGAATATATCTGCTAGTAACACATGTAAATCAGCTGAATTAGTAAGAGACCATACTATGGAAAAATGGATTTAGCCTACTGTTTATTTCTCACTATGAGAAAACTGCCTCATTATAAGGCTTTAGTAAAATGCAGAGGCAACTGCAGTGCAGTGTGGATTAATTAAAATTCAGGCATTAACTGAGTTTGACCTCAAGTCATAATTCCTGTGAGTAACATCCTCTGCCACTTGTTGTTTTTGTGGAGGATCTTATGGAGGTTTTCAGGGAAAGTGGGATTGTGACCTACTTACTACCATTGCTTCTTCTCTTTGCCTTTAAATTTCTCTGCTAATGTCCCTGCATTATGAAAGGAAGCAGATGGATGTACTATATAGGAATTTCTTTAGTCTTCATTTATTGCCAGTTCCCTGTCTTCTAATTTTATTGAAGCTTAGGTGGTTTTTGTGTTAGGGGTTTCTTTTTGGAAGGTGGGGAGATGAGTCCTTTTTTCCATTTCAAAGTAATTCATCAAATGATGTTTTCATAACCCTGCAGCTGCAGACGTTTATTTTTGACTGTTTAATACCCCCCAGTTTATTGTTCAAAGATTGCCTGTTTGTAATGATTAAATATAAGCATCTCAGAAATACATAATGATGCCAATTTTCTGCCTAGTTTCCCTTTCCTAGAAGCACCTTATCAGTACAATGTAAAGCCCAAGATGACAGCAATTTACACCTCTGCAGAGACAATAAAATGCAAATAGTATGGTTTAGCTTGAGTATTTTCCCCTGGAAATAATTAGTTTTACCTTCTCATTATTTTCCCTTGTGCAAAAAAATATGCACTAATAGGATGACTGCTGGTTTGGTTTGTTTTGTGTTTTTTTTAAATTTAATTATTCTTTAAGCTCAGATAAGAACTTATCTATTACAAATGCCTATCAGGGAAAGTTGTGTATTTATTGGATGCCACATAATGAAGAGCTGCCTGCCTGCTGCCTTTCACCACTGCTTTTTTGCAGAGCGACATTTGTGGGTTTCAGATTGCAGAAGTGAGTTTGTGTTACGGGCTGAAGTCACTAAATAATGAGGTCAGATACAGCACAGCTCCTTGGTTTGGATTTGAGATGCACAAACCTTTTCTTAATAAATGGTACTTTATATGGGTTTTAGTTTCTGTGGGATTTTTGTCACATAGCCTCCCTGAAAAAAATACTGCACCCTAGGGAGAAAAGTATTGGTGCCATCAGAGAACTAATTTTGGGAAGGCAGAGAATAAAACTGTCAGCTTTTCCGAGCTGAAAGAGTTTCCCAAAGGGACTTTTTATTTTGTGAGGAAAACTACCAGAGGCTTGTAGCATTACTGGTATTGATTTTACTGTTCCAGTTTGCAGTCTTTATTTGCAAGAGTAGTTTGATTAAAATGTCTTTGATTTTCCTTCTCCAAATGGCTTTGATTTTAAAATTGATTTTATGACAGTTTATAAAATATAACTAAAATGGTTAAAGTAATTTGTTTCTTTTTAAATCAAACTCACTATTCTCATTATTAATGATAAAGTGATATTATGAATTATTAACATCACATTTTTTGAAGGAAGTCTCAGGTCATGTTTTCTTCTCAGGTCATGTTTGGTTCTGTGTCAGAATAAACTCAAATGCCAAACTACCACAATTTCTCATGGAAGAGAAACTCTTAGATTGAAGCTGCCTTGTTGCTTGACTTCTGTCAAAATAAGTCATAGATAGCAAATATATATCAGTTCCTTTCACTGATTCACTCAAATAAGATTAAAGAGAATAAGAGGACACTATAAGTCACTTACTTGCTGATTTACTGAACTAGAAAAATAGTCAGATCATTAACTCCCTTCTTAAAATGTGAGACTAGTCTTCTGAAAAGTTTAGTTAATGCTTGCACCGGCTCTATAAATTTAAGCAACTCATCCCTCAGCTTTATTACCTCCATGAGATCCACAACTAGTGAGGTCCATAATTCCAGAGCACAGATGATTAATGTCACCCTGTTTGGATTCCTTTCTGTAGCCCAGCATCTGCGATCATCAGAAACTGCCTGCATCAGCATGATGAGGCAGGCAGGGTGGGAGGGGACTGTCTTAAGCCTTTGAATTTTTTCCATGAAGTTTTGCTTTCCCTATTCTCCTGAGTGAGACTGGTCAGAATTTGTCCAAGAAGCTCTTTCCTACTGAAGATTTTGGATATAGCAGAGTTGAAACTGTGAAACATTTCAATCTCATCTACATTTTCAAAGCAAATTTTTAGAACAGTTTAAATACATTTATTTTGATACAATTTTTCTTTTGGTGATATGTTAAAAAAATGACATAAAATATTTCTGCTTCAATTTAGATATTTTATTTTGTTAAAACTTTTGGGTTTTTTACGCTTCATTATCATTTGAAACTAATATAATTTCAAAATCCATAAATTGTTCTGAGAAAAAAAAATCCTTTTTTATTTTTTTGTTTGGATCAGCTTCTCTAGTTTGATATAGGTGACTTTCAGAAAGGCCGTGATTTGACTAGTATATACCTCCATCCCTTCAGAAGCGTATTCATCCATTCAAAGTTTTATTCTTTTTTTTCCTTCCTCTTCATCTATCCCAAAGTTTCTGCCTCATCCACTCTCACCTGAGGACAGGCAAAGAGATCTTCTTCTGAGGTGTATATTAAATAAACAAGTTGGTGGCTTTGCATCTTTCCTTTCAAAATCCTACAATTATCAGCCATAGTATGTCGGAAGCACTTTCTAATGTATTAACCATGTGTGAAAACAAACACATTTCTTGATACCATGATAGACAAGGAACTCATGTATATCAAGGAAGCAAAAATAACCACACCAGAGAGAGAGGCAGTAGATAAGAGAGAGGAAAAAGCAAAGATTCAGACCTGATAGTGATGGCAAGGAACTAAAGCATTAGGATAAGTATTGCTGTGCTCAGAGTGTTATTCCAGAGTGTAAGGGTTCTGTTTCCGTTCTGATCAGCTATCAACTGAAAATCAATTTACTTTAGCAGAGAGCACACCAGATGTTATTGTGTTATTTATAAAAAAAATTGTATCCCCTTTGCAGCGTTGTTGACTGCCATCAGCAGTCAATCGAGAAAGTACAGTTCTGAGATAGCTTGCACAGAGAGGATATAATGAAACTAAAAATTAATAGAGAGTGATAACAAAGATGATGTAACGGTACCTGCACATGGAGAGTAAATGTGCTAGGACAGTTGAGCCTGTAAATAGCCAGTGTGGTTTGAGGCATGATGAAAGCCTACAAACTCACGAGTGGCTTGGAGAAACTAAATAACCTTCTTTTTGTACAAGAGCAAGGAGTCACCACACAAGATGATCAGACTGCACATTCAGGTTGCATAAGAGAAGGTGAGCATTCATGCAAAGTCTAATTAAGATCTTTACATCATTGCCACAGGGCACTGTAGATGCTGAAAGTATATATGACTTCCAAAAACATATTTGTAAAAGAATTATTTATCTAGGGCCATTAAACGTAAAAAAATATGGCCCGTGGCCCAGGTTGATCTCGAGACA
>NW_009202657.1:10970-28955 GCF_000690835.1 Fulmarus glacialis | reverse complement strand
TCAGCGTGAAAGCATCAGTCCCTTGCAGCATCCTCATATCCTTCCTGGGCAGCGGCTGCTGCCCACTGTCAGAAACAGGACTAGGTGGACCTTTTGTCTTGCCCAGTATGGCTTTTCCTACTTTCACTAAAAATAGCTCATGCTACGGATTTATATAGTGTCCAACACTGCGACGGATTTGAGATTTGCTTGTTATAAGAGCTGTCGTCTTTTGTGATTCTTCAAAGGCTGTTATGCTATAGGGGCTTGCTATCATTTAAGACAGATGCGGGGAATTCATCTCACCCAACTTCAGACATCTACATGTGAGGTAATCTCCTGGATCGCTGCTTCGATCAATGGAGAAGAAAATTCATGGTTAGGGTCATCTTACCTAGGAGATGAGCTGTGTGCTACGGAACCTGTCATTCTCTGTAAAGGGAGCCAAGTGACAAACTCCCACGTAGACACCTACACCGCAGTTGTCAAAATTTGGATAGGTGAATCCCACTATGTCTGGAACTAGGTGATGGTCTAACTAGGAAAACTGAATGTTTTTTTCTCTGTTTTTGAAATCAGGAGATTTCTATTAGCAGGGCCATTGCCCTTGACTCATGTCCACATTGAAGATGACGTGAGGGGAGAAGGAAGGGAAGTAAGCAGAGAGCTGTATCCCGGTTCTGCTTCCTCCTTCGCGGAGTACATTGCATAAAAGTGGAGGAAATGAGGCTTTTTTTCAAAGAGAGATTGGTGCATTTTCTAAAACAATAGTGCAAGGGCAAGCCAGCTGGAAAAGCTGTCCGGCATACAGACTTTAACCAGGTTTGGGGTCCACAAAGGTGTTAAAGATAGACTTTGTTATCCAGAAAGATCTTTTATTTTCTTCTTGAGTGTTAACATGTCTGCAGAAGATAAATACGACTAGAAAAAATATATTAATTGCTTTATTGTCATGTAGTTCCTCCAAAATCACAGTTCTACAATTCAAAGGGCTAGGACTGAGAAAAATGCATTTAAATCACTCCTGGCTTCTAAAAGCTGCATTATGGAAATGAGACTGCCTAAGAATGGTGTCAGACAGGAGATGTACACATAGCAGTGCCTCTGAAGGGCAGCACTAGGAACGGTGGGCAGCTATTACTTACGTTCAGAGGAACTGGGCTGCATAGCTCCTGATGGTTGAATTCATTCACAATAGAATTGCATCCAGGTATATGACATATATAATTTTCAGTATTGTTTCTGTTTTCAAGATAAAGTCGTCTGGCATTCTGCCATATGGAAGCTTGTTTGTTACCTGAATGTTTTTCTTATCACCAGTGAAGAACAGCTTCCCAAAGTCTATCTGTATCTACACTTACAATTATACCTTCCACTACCTATATAATTTTTTCCAAACTGAAAATCATTCTCTTTTCTTCCTCTTTGTCTGCGTCTATAACAGATCATTGTTTCTTCATAATGACACTTAAATTGCTCACCACTCCTTCTTCAGCCAAATTACATGTACCACAGTGCTTTGAAGATACTCTACCTACCTTGAGATGGGGTTCTTCGTATAATCTGTTCTCCAAATGTTGTGTTTTGCATTGTTAATCTGAAGGGAACTACTTGCTGGCATGGTGTGATCTTTTGATGCAAAGGTACAGCTACTGGATACTTATGTGAAGGAGAACATACAATAAGAACAGCTGATGATTATCATTTGAGTCAAAATGGGTGGGATTCTTTTGACCAAACTTCAGCTACAAGTGACCTAGCTCTATACACCCTAGTCAATAAAGAGGAAGAGTCACTTCTAAGGCACTACTCATCACATCCTAAAGCAGAAACATTAGCTAGGAGAAACTGCTGGTATGACTGGCAAGGGAGGCATAATGGGAACCTGAAACATCATACACGCTGCACAGAGGCAGTACAGAGGAGAAGAGAATGTTTCCTTTACAAATTATTAAACAACAGGAGGAAGCCCTTTGACACCTTTCATTTGTAATGAAAAGGTAGGTCTCCAAAGGAAAATGCTTTCTTGATAAAATATATTTAATCAGGGCCTTCATCTTCAAAGAGGTACCGTTGCACACACATCTGCTCCTCTCTTTCACAGAAGACATGTTGACTCATGCTATAAGTACTGAAATGTGCTCAGGCTTCTCTTTCCAGAGGCAAGGCAAAAGTAATGTACTATGTTATGGCATAAAGCCTTTCCAAGTTGGTATTTATTACAGTGAATACTCAAGTCCTCAGAAGTGTGAGGAATGTAAGCTCAGGCTTCCAGAACAACTGATCTGCATGATGATGGATCAATAAAAGACACTGCAGTGGATCTCATCAAAAAGTGCCTTTTATCACATTCAGCGCACGCTGAACGTTAAACTAGCTTTTGGGATCGGTGCATACCACAGTTTGAAGTCTTTCTTCTTTCCTTAAAAATAAAAAAATCCAAAAATCATAGGGTCCTGTGCTGGATCTAAGGGCTCATTGCCTATAAATCTGGAGAATAGTTCTTCTGTGGTCAGCTAAAACTCTCCTTGAAAAACCCAGCCTCTATTCAAACAGCAATGGAGGCTTTACTCTAACGTCTCCCCATCCCTTTTGTTAAGGGGGTATCACAACCCAGACATCCAAAGCTGTTTTGAGTGGTGCAGTTGGAACTTGCCACATGTTTAAATTCTGAATTACTCTTTATTTTTCATAAAGTGCAGGAAACCTTCAGAATGGGCAGAGCTTATGTGTTTGGGATTGCGGTTACTGTAATTTGCTTGGGTGGTATCAATAACTTAGACCTTTGCTCTGAGCCACGACTTTGTGAGTTTGAGCACTGGCTGAACATTGACTCACGTGTGGACAGGGAACAGAGATGCAGCTCTGATTCTTGGCCCACCAGTCTGCACAGGAAGGATTATTATTTGCTGCTTGCACTGGTCAGCAGAAAATTCTTTTCGTACTCACTTGTTCTGTAATTTAAAAGGACAACTATCCTTGTATGTGCCGGCTTTAAAGGAGGCAAATGAGCAAAAGGGAAGTGAGAGAAGAGATGACAGCAAAGCATTTGAAGTATTAGGATACTTATCTTGGTGTGTGAGTTGGAGTTTTACTCTATCTTTGGAAGCTGCTCTCATTTAACACGTCTGTAAGCACATACCCACCCTTTGCCATGGGGTGTCGAAAGCAACCAGAGCCACCGCTAGCTATGCAGTCAGACACAGGAATTGGGAGATGGACCAAGATGTCTATGTCTCTCCTTCAGGAGAGGCAGCCTGCATATCCAGAGCCAAAGCGTGCATATAGCTGATGTATCTGAATTTGGCTATTTTTCAGGATGACTGAGAGTAGTATCGGAAGATTTGGGATCCTGAAAACCAAGTGTGGCCAGACAGTATGTATTTCATTAGGAATCAGGACTTTCTGAGGTCTGAGTTTACTTCAGATTGGCAGCTTGCTCCTCTCAGCAATTTAAAAAATCCTCCTCTGTCTTTTCATGAACTGCCTGAGCTTGTAACAACACATCAAATACCTGTTACCCTCCTGTACATTGCTATACTACCTTCTTCTGGCTCCAGCCATGCAATTGTCTATACTTCTGTATACATGTTGTACCATTATTTCCTGTCAGGTTTCCATGGAGGGGCGGATGGTAAGAATGATTACTATACAGGTTTGAACAATATTTTCTTGGTTTGTTATGAGAATTCTGTGGTAGGGCCGCCTAAGGCTAATGAACAAAAATAAATGGTGTCAGTAGTGGTTAAAAGGTAATTTAAAGAATTCACAGTGGGAAAAGAAAATGCTGTACACAAACTAGTTTATAAATTTCAGACCTCCTTCTTAAACAGAAGAAGGTGGTAGCTTCCCTATTGTGAATCCAAGGCTTTTTTATTGGAAATCAATCATTCCTTCCATGGGAATACATTAGAAACTGTTAATCATAGCAATCTATTGCACCTCACTGATTTGCAGCAGTCTGATCTCCTGGACTTGTATTTACCAACGATTTAGGATGGCTGGCATCTCTGAAAGACATTAATTAGCTGTACTCCTACTGTGTTTAAATTCTTGCATAAAGACATTGTATATTAATCATAGTTTTCCTCTGGGATTATAGGGAACAAACTTGGTATGTTTAGGAGCTAGCTCAGTTTCATGCTAGAGGACTGAGCACATTATTCATAAATAAAAATGCAACTGTGAATATAAGGGGAGGAAGAATTTATAACAGCGCAGCTTCAGATGATTTTGTGGCTTCAGACGCTCCTTTGAGAGGGTCTGCACTGTGTGCCCCATCCCCCATGACATTAAAGTCATTCTCTTCAGCCCATGGCCTCTTGTACTATCTCTCCAAAAAGGATTTGGGAGAAGAGCAGGCTTGAGTCTCCAGCTTGGATGGCATGGAGCTCCTTGAAGAACTGGGAGGCTATAAAGGACAACTCAAAAAAAATTTGTTTTAAAGAACAATAGACATTTTATGTCCTGACATATCTTTAGTTTTTACTGTGATCATAACCTGCATGCACTCCTCTCTCTCCTTAGATGTGAAGGCAGGGCCCCCTTCCAGCTGGGCGGAGAAGGTCCTTCTCTTCTCCCGCCTGCTTTAGGGGGAGGAGAAGAGTGTGTGCTTAGCGCAAAGGCACGAGTCTGCCTGCTCTCACACAGGCGCTGGGCAGGAGTCAGATTTTTTCCTGACATGGGCATGACCTGAAGTAACCTTCCTGCCAGATCCAAGCGAATAAGGGAGGATATTAGTACTGACCACGTTATTATATTTGTCATAATTTGATATTTTAATATTTATGAAGATATTTACTAAGACTCTTTTAAACACTAAGTACGCAAGCAGAAAGCAGGTATACTTTTGGGTGAGTACCTGAAAGCTTTCGAGACAGTATTTGGACCTTGAGCATAAGTATATACTTTAATTTAGTGGGAGAAAGGGTTCCTGTTAGTAGAGTAACAAGATTAATTTATCTTGTGATGTATTTATGCATGAGTCTGAAATATTCGTCTGAGCGTTCTAAACTAGTTAATTGGGAAGTTTTAACATCAAAAACCTTGTTAGACATTTCTGTGTTTTCTAAGAAGCTTGAAAGGTTAATCTTCATCAGTGCTGTGACTCAAAGGACGTTAGAGAGTAGATGTATATGTAATAACTTGTTATATTCTTAATCAACAATAATAGTTTATGTATGCTTCTTTCAGCTATGTAATCTGAGGAAAATAACATGTTGAGGAAGGGGAACTCTGCTTTATAGCATAAATCTGCAATGTATCATTCATCTTGTTTGAGTAAGCAACGAGAAACCTTGTGGGTCTAACTTTCTCATTGTTAGAAAGCTTTTGAAGATTTGAAGATTTATAATAAACTTTTACCTTATTGTTTTACTATGTAAATATACATATTTCTTTTAAGAATGTCAATCATATGGTGTGTCTGAAAGATTTTTCTTACTGAAAAATGTGTATTTAACTGATTTATGTCTGTCCAAAAGTCCAGAAACACACAGCCATACATCAGGCCCTGCTGGTGAGGTACATGCTTGCGTGTATTTCGATTAGCATAAAGAATGCTTTTCCAGTTGTTATGTAATTGACAAGTCAAGTTCTGTTGACTAAATGCAGAGTAATTTTGGCCTCACTCTACAGCCGTGAAAGGGTTAGGAGACCGAGCACATCCTCTAGGGAGGGAGGGCTATCAAATCATGTTTTTCACTCCACCTACGCGGGATCTACAGCCTGTCTGCTGATGGGAATGATCTGCACCCTTTCTTTCAAAAAACCAAGAAGGTCTTAGCCCTTAAAAACACAACTGGTTTCCCTGCCCGCTCTTTGTATAACAGGGTATTTGCAACAAATGCTCCTAACAATGAGGAGACTGAGGCTTGATCTGGGGGGGATACACATTTCCCACCTCTGTTTTGTACACTAGATAGGTGGTGGGGAAGCACGGGTACGGGGTGTGAGTCAGAGGGACACTCGCTGCTGCTCTGACCTGGGGACCGGGCACTGAGCAGCACCGATACCAAACATGAAGGGGCAGGGGCAGAGGGAAAGGGGCTGCAAGCATGGCAATGCTGTGCTGCCCAGTGCTTACAGCACTCTCCTGCTCCTGAAACAACTCATATGCTTTATCCAATGGATGTTACACAAAGGCAGAGTAGGATGTGATGGGCAAGAGGCAGTGAGCAAGGTTGATGTTGGTGTGTGAAGGTAGTGACAATTCTTGAAAATTTCTCTGCTAGTATTCGGGTGCTGGCCTCACCAGTGTCACATACAGAAGTACACTCTCATCCCCCACATCTGCTCCACTATTTACATACTTACAGTGACTTCATTAGCCCCCTTTCACCTCATCATCATGCTGAAGCTCATGCTTAGTTGCTCATCCTGTGTGGTTCTCACTGAGTCCCTGTTCCGTATGCAGTATTTAATTTCACAGGCATGGTCCAGATGCTTTGGTCTAGAGATACTTGGCATTTAAAAAGATAATTTGTTTGAGTGGGCCCAGACTGACACGTTGGATGTCTTCATCATTATTATCTGCTATTCTGGCAATCTATGTGTCATCCACACATTTTACCAGCAGTGATATTGTGTATTATTTGAGAGCATTAATAAAACATTATTGAATTAATCCCTGCAAAGGGATCATCCTGTTAGAATATTCTTCACTTCAATATGACTCTCCATTGACAGCTGCATTTGGGCATCTGCCAATTAGTGAGTTCTTAATCCATTTAATGTGTTCTCTACTGGCTTATAAGAGACTAATTTTATAATAAAACTCATATGTGGTACTAAATCAAACACCTTATAAAAGGCAAAGTTACCAATTACTTTTATCAAACAAGTTAGAAATCTCATCAAAGAAAACCATAGATACAGTCATCTTGGGGGCTGAGTTACAGAATCTGAATCAAAACATCTTCTAAAGAGAAAAGTACTTAAATATTTCTTTAGGGCTAATTTCACTGAGGGAATTTAGAACTGGGTGCCTGAACTGTAACCCAGGTGCAGCCTACTTTCAGGTAAGTTCATGAAAAGTGAATTAATATCCAGTGTAACATCTTCAGTGGAAGGGAGTGAAGATACCTCTTCTTGCTCCTCTCTTGTTGGCAGTTTCCTCCCTGAATACCTTCCTACTCAAATTGTTTATCACAGGTTGTGAGAGAGGTCTTAGTACACTGTGCTATTGGACAAAAGGAGTGGGGGAGCTTGGGTGGCAGTGCAAATCCTCTGCTCCAGAGATACTTTTTTAAGGCAGAGATGGGCTCTGCCTTATCTTCTGAAAGAAAGATGGGAGCTTCAGGAGAAGACAGTTAACTTTCCTAATGGAAAGAGGTGCAGCGCAGGATAAAGTGTCCAAATTCTTCCCTCCTCTCCTTCCTTCCAGTCTCTGTTTCTGAATGACTAGTTTAGAAGTCTCCCAACTCAGCCTTTGTGCAAGCCATTTTTAGGTACCTGAAAGGGTATCTGCACAGACTGTTGCCTACGGACATGCATGTGCTCTGCCTCAATCTAAGCCTGGTAAACGCAGGTCTCCACTGGTCAAGCTGCCATTTTAGCATGACACTCTGCTAGAGTCAATATACTTTTTCTCTTCAGAGGGAGCAACATTATGTTGCACTTATCAGCCCTTCCCCTTCCCAGCCCTACTGCCAGAAGCGAAAATAATAAACTCTGGGGTCTTCAGCTGAAGGCCAGGCTTTCAGTACATCAATGCTTTTGTAGCTCTAGGTATTAGCATTTGGTAATAGAAGGAAAATCTACCTAGAAAGCGTAACAGGAGATAATTCAAACTAATATCACATTAAACATTTTTTTTTTTCTTTTTAAATTTGTCTTACTTCAACAGATGCCTACAAACTGAGAACAGTAGCTTGCACCAATCTTATAAATATTAATAGTTCAGAAACAACTCTTAGGATGTTCCATACTAATAGTGATATTATGCAAAATAACAGCATGCAAGGAAAATCATGTAGACTTTTGGGAACCATAATATTCTATCTTTCCAGATCTATCTAGACATCTATATCACAATTTTAAAATACCATAATTCCCTTTTATATGGCATCAGTCAGTTTTATGAGCTTTAGGGTAATTTAACTGTGCAGGTATTGAAAGATTTAGAGTTACTGTCATCAGCCATTCCTTCAGGTAATCATTGTTACTAGAGAAGATGGGAGGAAATGGATTTAAATATAATGATCTTGACAAATTGGAGAAATGGTCTGAAAAAACTAGGCTGTAGTTCAATAAGAATGAGAACAAAGACTATACTTAGATGAAAATAAGAGCAGCACACAAGACAGGAGAAAGGCAACTAGGTAGAAGTTCCCAAGGAAAGGATGGAGAGTTGTATTATAAGTATAAATATAGCCATATGGGATAAGGTCAAAGGTCCACGTAGACTAGTGTCTGTTTCTGACAGTGAACAACATTTCATGCTTAGGAAAAGACTACAAGAAACAGGAAGAGCAGAGTGCCGCCTCTGCTGATGCACTCTTTGCCTCTCTGGCACTCTGGATTAGGATCTTACTGAAGCAGAGTCACATCTTCAATATCTTATTTCAGAATACCTTAGTGGGTCTTCCATGATTTATTAAAAAATTTCTGGACCTATTCATATTTGTGCTATCCAAATCATCCTGTGGCAAAAAAATTCCACAATTTAATTGTGTACTGCATAAAACTGCTTCCTTTTGTTTGTGTTAAACCTGCTGTCTGTAATTTCATTATATGCCCCTTATCTTATATATTATGAACAATAACAATGACATTGTTCCCTATTTATGTTTTCCATGACATTTTTTTTTAAAATTTAAAAAATAATTTCATAAATGTTGATTATGTCTTTCTAAATTTTAGAAGGGTCCTACTCTATGTAATTTGTCCTCACATACTTCTGATAATCCTTGATAATCCTTGTCACATTTCTCAGTGCCTCTTCTGATTCTACTTTACCAGTTTCTGATATCTGCTATATGGTTTCTGATATGTGGTGGCCAGAATTGCACACAGCATTTGAGACATAATTGCACAAGCGTTTTATTCATTGACCTTATGCAGTTTTCTTCCCTTTCCCTTTCCTAATAGTTCCACATACTCTAATAGTTTTTGTGACTGTTGTTGAGTACTGGGCTAACACTTTCAAAGAATTATTCACAGTATCTCCAAAGTCTCATTTCTGAGTCATAAAATCTTATCGAAAGCCTGCTGCTGTACGTATAGAATTACAATTACTTCTCTTCATGGGGTTTATTTTGCCTTTATTGACTCTGAATTTCTCCTGAAATCTTTTCATGCTATACCATGGGATCCTTCTTCAGCTAGTTTCAGCCAGTTTAGCTGTGACTAACCTGAATGTGGGAGCTAGTACTGCACCCCAAGCATTAGCCCGTCTCTGACTTAGAAGTGGATCTGTATACTTACATCCGTTGTTTACCTGTGTGCACAGCCACTCAGAATATAAGTACGTATGTGTGCAGATACCTGATTTGTGATTACCAGCTGACATTTATGCACATAAATCAGGCATCCACAAATATCTGTGTTTGCCTGTCACTGAAACTCTGGTCCTCAGTGAATGAAATGCCATCCTAGTTAAAAACATAGCTTCATGCTGCACAAGCACAATGTGTATATAACACAATCTATGAGTCCCAGGACTGAAAGAAAAGTCAATCATAAACTCTGCATGTTGGTGTTATTGGTGTTGAATCCTTCTCAAAAGTTTAATAGATTGCTGTGGAATGAACTCTGTAAACTGATTAATGACAACACCAACACTGTGACCTGGTGGGACCTTGTATAGTTTTCAGACAAGGCTGAACTGGGGGGAAAAAAAAAAAAAAGCTTATAGGCAGTGCTGTTGTGTATGTTCTTTGTGGACAACTGTGATTTCCCTTTGTTCAATTTTATAACTATGAAAGAATTATTATAGAGCCTTCACCCAAAATGTTAAAGGTAAGCAGAAAGCTATGAAAATAATTTTCAAAATGAGGTGTGCCCAATTAGGTGTGAGTTAGCTGAATGCCCGGTTGCACACGCAATTGGCACATTAAATTTGTCATGGTTTCTTATTCAGTTTGGGTAATTGTGCATGCAAATGAACAGGTAGTCATGTAACCTATAATTTCCATAAGTAATTGACATATTTGCATGTGTAATTACTTTCTTTGTAACTGAAACTCAAATTTTGACTACCTTAAGGTTCATCAAGAGCATGAGCTTTGGTACTTTCAACAGCAAATGAAGTGCAATGATCCACTGACAAAACAGAGTTCACCTCACAAAAATAAGAAATTATCTTGCCAACCTAGATTATCCTAAAATATTCTCTTGCTGACCTAGGAAGGAGGGATACTAGCCTGGATCAGCAGTGATAGGTGACAAGATCCTAGCTAAATGTAAGCAACAAGGATCTAGATACAAAAAGATTATTCTTAGTAGCCATTAAGTGACTAAGATTTTTTTTAGAAGAAATAAAAATGGGAATAGCTGGTCACAGCCCATAGCTGGAATAGCCCATCAAAGTTTTCTATACTATATACCATAGATACTATATAAGCATCTATATACTAACGCAAGAAACTTAATCTCATTGCTGTTGTGAAGTAACTGGTGTAACAGAGGTGGGATAACTCATATGACTAGAAGATGAACATAAATCGGTATAGCATGCTCAAGAAGGACAAACAAGGGAGAAGGGAAAAAGTGTTACCTTGTATATAAGCAAGATAACACACTTGCTTGGTGGTTGAAAATGTAAAGTGTATGCCAAAATTCTCTGGTTTATAGTTAAAGAGAATAAGGAAGAAAGACTGCAGGTATGTTGACAGATCCTGAGAATTTGGTCCGAAAAACCAAGATGAAGCTTAATGGCAACACAGATAGCAATAACTGGCAAAACAGAAATAGGATGAAATACCAGATCTTTGAGACAGAATGTGGGATTTATGGTGGACCACAAGCTGAACATTAGTTAATAAGGTTGTACAGCTGTGAACATGATGTCTGGGATGTACACTCAGAAATGCAGCCCACAGGATTTCTATTCCTCTCAGACCTGTATTGCCAAGCTGGATTGCTGCGGTCATTACACTTTGAGAAAGATGTGAAGTGACCAGAGACAGTCCAGCAGAATCTCTAGAAAAGATGGCCTTTTGTGAAATATGAAAAAACTGGACCCAGGTAAGACACTGAACTATGTGGGACAAGGTAACAGACTTTAGGTGTACAGAAGTCTGCTACAAAGAATGAGAGGATAAATTATTTTCCAAGTCTTTGGTAGATAAAGAAACAGTAATAGGCTTTGTTTTCAGCAAGAAAAATCAAGTTAGATATCAGGAAACACCTCCTACTTGTAAGGGAAAGTGACAGTGCTCATCAAAAATATAGCTTTGCACTGTATGAGCAGATGTCTGCAGAGGTTGTAAAATCTTAATTGCTGGAGATATTAAAAACAGTTTAACCATATGTCTTTCATGAACGACACAGGGATAATTGATCCTGCCAGAGTTGGGCTAACAGATATTCTCAGGGTTGCTCCCAACTGTTCTTTATATAATTCTGTTATTTTATGGTTGTATTTAAAATTATGTATTTTTAGTGATTGCTTAGGCTTTTACAAAACCAGAATTGAAAAATTTTAGTAACCCAGCAGTGTATATTTTCACAGCTACCTACAGTTCCTGTTCTTCCTCTGGCCTCTTTATTTAGCGGCTCTTTCCAGAAAACCAGTGTCTTAGTGACTTAATGTTCTTGTCCCTTTGGAGGGATCCTGAGGAGAGGCTGGAGGTAATTTCGGTGTCCAAGAGAGAAACAATCACAAAGGCTTTATTCTTCTGAAAGTTGGCAAATCCAAGTAGTCGGGGCTGTCAGGGTTGGATAATTCTCAAGGTCTCTCAAGAACAAAATGACTCTGACTTTCAGTCTATTTTTCGTCATTTCTTATCCTGGCTTCATGCTCTGAATATTTCTGGGAGGTAACAGTGGAAATGGTACAAAACCCCAGACTCATATGCTGCACTTCTGAGGGGAGCTCCTTTTGACTCTTTGATCCAGGAACCCAAAAGCTGAGAACAGGTACTGGGGAGGGAACACAAGTGGATGCCCATACAGGCAGAGTCTTCCGTCTTTCCTGAAATTTGTACCCATAAAAGCCATGTGCAGTCTCAAGCAAAAAGCTGGAAGACCACCAAAAGCCGAAGTTTTAATAAAATAGATATGACTTATATTTTTAATGAAGACCACTTTGTTTAATTATTTTTGATAATTTTGATTATTTTAATGAATATTTAATAAAGACAATGATGAAGATTCATGGTCAAATTTTATAGACCTGAAAACACCTAGCAATACACACTAGCTAGCATAACTTTACAGTGGGAATCAGTGGGAAACCCACCTTCCTCAGTCTTTCCCCACCCTTTCCACACCAGAAGTGGCTGGGTTAGGTGGGTTTTGCGGTGGCACTGCTTGGATCTGTGCTACGTCTGCACCTGGCTGGTGTAGATGGGGCTGGCACTGTGGGGAAAATCTAAACCACAATAGTAGTACAAAATGTGAGCTACTGGCATGACCCTGAATTGAAGCTAGAAGCCAAGCTTGGTGTATCTGGAGAAAAGAGAGAAATCCTCCAGAACTTGGTGGGATTACTTGACTATGTCACTCTTTCATGAAAGAGGAACATCGGCTTCTCAGGTCAACATACGCCACAAGGGCCTTGCGTGAAACACCCAGGAAAAGTCAGGAAGCCTCTTGCTGCTAAGAATAACAATTTATATCACCTATGCTTGCAGTCCTGTAGGTATAATTCTGAATTTATTACCTTTAACTGTGATAAATAAGCCTCTGCTTTGTCTTACAGCAAAGCCTGCATGGTAGTGGGGAGTGAAATGTATCTGAGTGAAAGCAGCAAACAGAGGGGGCCCGCTCCGACAGAGGCAGTCAGCGAGCACGGGCTGGGGTGTGCTGGCAGCTGGGGGGCATCCACCTCCTGGGGACGTTCTCAGGGGGCTGCACCCAGGGACCAGACTGCCAGACATGGCAGGGAGCGGCGAGGAAGGTTACGTTAGCAGCCTCTCAGTCTGCAGCAGGAGGTTTCCCTAGAAGTGGCGAAGAGGAGCTCTGTCTGCAGGAATCGGGCAACAGTAGATTGACAGATACCTGTCAGCCTGGGATCTCACCTGAGCTCCCAGAGCCACAGCCTGCTGACCGCCACGCTGCACGAAATGCGCTGTGAGGAGCAACCTTCGAGAAGGATATGAGTCAGTGAGAACTAGTGGTGCTATGCAGAGGTTTGCCTTACCGAAGGCTGCTGTGCAGTCAGATCAAGCAGGCCTTCGTGAGACTCCTGGTCTCCCAAGGATTGCTGTGCAGCAAAACCCGGCACAAGCCAGGCTCCTGTACCGGCAGCTCGGCTGGGGCTACAGCTTCCTTTCTGAGAGGGGAAGGGAGGACAAACACATTTGCCATTTATATTGATAATAAAATAGGTCACTGATCTTTGCAGATTCAGACCCAAAGTCGTAGCCATATTATTCTAGCTGCTTTTTAAAACTCTAAAACTCTCTGCCTATTAAATGAGTAGGCATACATTCACACAAGCACTCTCTTCAAAATATGAAACAAAACATACTGATGCTGAAAACTCAGTTGCATAATTTCTGTGAGAGAGACCATTTTATTTGGTATGTGCATGCTGTCGTAAGACTCGTTTACAGCTATCAGGACTTTTCCTTATAAATGCGTATCTTCCCTGGGCTAAAGTAATTACATTTAAATGACGGTTTTGCTTTCAGAGTGCTGCAGAAGGACAAATATTCAGACCTCAGAGCATTCACAGTGAAATGGTGTCATAGTAGATGTGTTGCAGTTCCACTTGCAACAATCTTGATCATTTAAGGAAGATCTACAGAACAAAATTGTTCTGTGTCTTATGAAAACACATGCAAGTGCTGCTTTCCTTCTAATATTTCAACAAGGAATTTATTCAGATGTTATTGCTATGAATTAAATTTTTGCTCTTGTGTCTCAATCTCTCATGTGTATGTATATGCCCACGGCCAAATCCTGGGTCATATTTCTTGTCAGTCAAAGAAGAAATGGCATAGCATGAGACCCCTAAAATTTCTTAATAGTAGGCAGTGAAAAGAAGTAGGTTGGGAACCTGTAGGTAGGTGGCATCTCAAAGGTGTCTCTGAATGAGCCTTTACATTGTTTTCTACAGAAGGGTGTCAGCTAACATCTGTCCAGAATACCTAGAAAATAAGATGATGGACTTAAATTTTAAAGCTTTTTCAATGAGGATTCTTCCAAGATTAAAGTGAAGCAAAACAGATCTCCCCCTTAACGAAGTATTTTACTTAACAGTAGCTGATAAGAATTTTTGTACATCACATTTGTATTACTTGTGTAGCTGTAGATGTGATGGTAAGAACTTGAAATCAGACTGTTTCTTTTCTGCATTAATTTTGCTGGACTCATGTTTCTGTAAAAATGTTTCATTGATAGGATGGCTTTGTGAGGTCCTTTCCTCCCAGTGTTACCAAAAGTTAGGGTAAATGGAAAAGATCATTGTCCTTCATATTACGGCTAAGGAACATAGGTCCTCTCTTCCTCTAAATAGTTAGAATATTTCGGCTGGAAGGGACCCACAATGATTATCTAGTCCTTGTTGGTAAGAGGTTTCCTGCTATTCTCAAATAGTGCATTAGCAATGACACTGCCAGCTACTGGTGCAGGAAGTGTTGGTAAGGTTGATGTAGATAGTGAAGCAAGAAACTGATACTGGTTCTTGTTAGAATTCCTTTGTTTTGTCAGCAGATACAGATTTTCTTAAAAAATACATTTAGATTACTTTTTCCATTGGACATAGTGATTATAACAGGGCACCCAGGAAAGTTTTTGCATCTCTATTATTGGAGGGTTTTAGAAAATAAGACAGGTAAAAATCTATTGGCAATAGCTTAGGCACAGTTTATCTTGCCTATTCAAGATCCTTCCTAGTTCCGTTTTCTATTATTTACTGATTTTTATCACATATCTCAAACTGTGTTGGGTTTTTTGTTGGGGTAGTGATTATAACAGGGCACCCAGGAAAGTTTTTGCATCTCTATTATTGGAGGGTTTTAGAAAATAAGACAGGTAAAAATCTATTGGCAATAGCTTAGGCACAGTTTATCTTGCCTATTCAAGATCCTTCCTAGTTCCGTTTTCTATTATTTACTGATTTTTATCACATATCTCAAACTGTGTTGGGTTTTTTGTTGGGTTTTTTTTGTGTTTGGGTTTTTTTTTTTGTTGTTTGATTGTTTCTTTTGGATTTTTGGGGGCTTTTTTTTTTTTTAAGTACTGTGAGAGCATAAGCTGTCAATGAAAAAAATTAAAGTCAGTTCCTACCTGCGGAGAAAGGCTGAAATAACTGACTGTAAGGTAACCTGAGGACAAAACACAAGAAGGATTTAACAATAAATCCCCATTCTTAAAACAAATTGTTCTGTGAACGGCGGAACTGAGGAAGCCTAGTTTCCTGTGGATTCTTACACAGCATTTCTTGCCTCTCCACCGTCATAATCCCAACTCTCTGAAACTACTCCATGCCCCCTACCATGACACCTCCCATTCTTCAATTGGTCAGAATAGGAACTTCATTTTTCTCACACAGCAGAAGATCCTAATCTTCCCCAAGAACCTCATTTGCTTTACCTATCTCTTTATAATGCTGCTTGGGCAAGCACCAGTTGATTCAAAGCTGTGGAGATGGTGAGCGCTGGCTGCTGCTGCTGTTGGGCAAGATAGGGAAGTGCCGACCTGCCCCTGCCTTTCCACCACCAGGTGCATCACCGGGACTCCAGCCGACTGGTGGTTTTCATTGCACTTGCAGGAACTTTGTGAGACCTCAGTATCTCTGTAAAGATTTGATTAATATTAGTTAGTGCCCAAAAGTGACTCGGACACTGGTGGACAGATAGCGTGATCACTGAAGTCTCAATTAAATTAGATAAAATAAATCTTACAATTTTAAAGAATGAAGTTTTTGGAAACCTGGCTCATGGTTTTTGAACCGCTGGAATTGTCAGGTATGAACAAAATGTGCTTTGTAATAAATAACTCTACAATCTAGTATCTTGCAAGCACTGTCACTGGCTGCTTTAAATAATTGTCTGTCTTTGCCAGGAATGTAACTCCGCTCTTTCATTTTAACCTCAACGATGTGAAATTGTTCTGGTAAACTAATATATCTTTCTCTGGAATTGAGAAAACTACAGCTGGTTCCAAGTCACATAAAACAGATTATTTCAGAGCTGATAAAAGATGTCCTGTGGGTCTGATTAAGAATTTAATCACTGGAGAGCTGCATGTTCTGATATCAGGAGATGTTTTGGAAATATGCTCATATGTGTTTACACCACCTGCTCTCAGGAAAGGACAAAACAAACTGATACTGGTTCTTGTTAGAATTCCTTTGTTTTGTCAGCAGATACAGATTTCCTTAAAAAATACATTTATATTACTTTTTCCATTGGACATAGTGATTATAAAACCAAAGATCATCTTTGGAATCTAATAACCTGACTGTAGTGTATTAAGTGTAGTACCTTTTAAAATATTTTGTATGTAGAATTCTGATTTTGATAACTAAACAGACAAAATAATACTGTATTAACCTGAAACACATACATGAAATACTCATTTCCAGCATGAGCTAAATAAATATTATGAAATGGTAACTTTAAAGACTCAGAAACAATACTCAGAAAATTACTCAAAGGTAATATTGCTGAAGGACACTCATTCAAATATCTTTCACATTTCCCTGCCATGATTTAATATGACAGGAAAGAAACCCCAAAGACTCTACAGCAGCAGGAGTTCGTGACTTTGCTGTGTTCATCTAACCTAATCCAGTTAGAAGGCCAGGTCTGAAGATCATAGTTCTAAGACTTAAAATGGGAGGGTTTTTATACATTTGCTGAGGATCTATTGTTCTTTTCTGGTTGCAGGTATAAAGTAGAAAATGGGCATGAAACAAACCTATCATCGAAGGCCAGCCTGCAAATCACATTTGAAGACTGAGTGTACCGAAAATAACATTTCTTCAATGCAACTGCATTTCTTCAATGCAACTGCATTTCTTCAATGCAACTGCAATTCTAAGCAGTAAATGATAGTGACTTTGACTTCTGTACACTTATCCCTAATCTTATGTTGACTTTATATTCTCAGTAGGATTTGGTTGTCCTCAGGCCAGAAAAAGCTTACATATCCACAGTGAAGTTGGGACTTACTGTCATCACATTCTCTGTTATCTCCTTTTGGACTGGAGAAATAGAGTGAGTCCTGACATGGAGTGTATGATACTGAAGCTTTGGATTTCATAGAATATTGTATGGGAAGTTGACGTGTGATACGACATTGCTTCATGTGTCTCAAAACCAGTGGTGAGAAAGAAATGTCTCTTTCCCCTGAAAGTGATGACTACTCTTCTACAGAAGCGTGTGGATTTATATTGTACAACCTGCTTATTCAAACAAGCATTCTCCTTAATGGTTTTTATCTTTTCTTCACAGTTAGTTATTCCTACCTGTCCTGGTTTCAGCTGTGATAGGGTTAAATTTCCTCCTGGTGCTGTGTTTTGGATTAGTGTGAGAAGAAAGTTGATAACACACTGATGTTTTCAGTTGTTGCTAAGTACCCTCCTAGTCCAAGGGCAGCTCCCATGCCTACTGACTGAGCTAGGTGCACAAGATGGGAGGGAACATAATCAGGACAGCCAGCCCAGCTGGCCAACAGGGTATTCCATACCACGTGACGTCACGTTCAGTATATCAAGGTGTGTTCTGTTCCAGGAAGTAGCGATCGCTACTTGGTTATCAGTCAGTGCGGGTGGTGAGCAATTGCATTGTGCATCACTCATTTTGTATATTCTATCATTACCATTATTATTTTCCCTTTTCTGTTTTATTAAACTGTCTTTATCTCAACCCACGAGTTTTTCTCACTCTT
>NW_009202657.1:0-10897 GCF_000690835.1 Fulmarus glacialis | reverse complement strand
TTTTTGGCTGCTTGCCAGATTAAACCATGACACTACCACAGCCACATGTTGTGGTGGAATAATACTGTTGTACAGGTACCTCAGCAGATCTTTTAGGAGGTTTGGTGATGTGGAAAGACAAGAAAGGTCAGATGTTTCTTTGCATCATCTCCTTTCAGTTCTACAGCAGTTGAAAACATATTTCTCTCCCGGGGCCGGCGGGGCAGAGGCGCAGGCTGCCCAGGGAGGCTGTGCTGGCTCTGTCCTGGGGGGTTTCCAGCCCCGAGGGGGCACAGCCCTGAGCAGCCCGGTCTGACCTTGGCACTGAGCCTGCTGCGGCAGGGCCCAACCAGGGACCTCCTGAGCTCCTGTCCAGCCTGAGTTGTCTGCGACCCTATGGTATGTTAGTGTTCTTTACCTACACTTACTGTAGTATTCCCACATTTTTACCGATTTCTGACCACAACCCTCTGGGTAAAGATAAATCTAGGGACAAGACCACATTTGGTGCTGCCAGAATTGTCTACATTAGGAGGAAAAAATCAATCTGAAACATGTAGAGCCAACAAATCCAATAGTTCTGTGATTGAAACTTCCTTTATGGTCCTCTCCATGTGAACAGTGAAGTATCTGTCCTGTCTGGAATGGTCAAATGAAGGTTTTGTTATCGAAGGTTAGACGGGATCTCTTTCTCTGCATCAAAAGAGATAGTCACTGATACGAGGAAAAATTCACTTAGGGTTTTTAATTTGAGATCTGAGAAATTAAGAAACTCCAAATATTCATCTGGTAAAATGACCATTGAATATTTCACTCAGGTGGGCACATCTTTATGAGGATGTCTGTGTAGACAGCAGCACACAGACATTTTCAGTGGACTGTAAAGAAGTTGATTCTGAAAAGGTCTTGGAGGTCTTTACTTTGTGTATTGGGATGCTTTCTTGCCTCTAAATGTTAGGTCTTCCCATGACTTCTCCTTTTCACTGTGGGCTACTACTCATGCAACCACCTGATAAGTCTTGCCCAGCAATGTCTTTGCTTTACATTTCAAGAAAGCTGGCCCTTCTCCTACAAAAAAAAAAAAAAAAGAGACGAGAGAAAAGTTCAGCTGCACCACC
This sequence comes from Fulmarus glacialis, assembly GCF_000690835.1. Lineage (NCBI taxonomy): Eukaryota > Metazoa > Chordata > Aves > Procellariiformes > Procellariidae > Fulmarus > Fulmarus glacialis. The sequence continues at coordinate 9,800 of NW_009202657.1, read as the reverse complement.
GATGGCAATAGTGGGCAATATCAGCAAAAAAGGGCATTAGATAGCTAGCTAACAATTGCTTAACTCTACCTCATCCAGATTTGAGCAACTATGTGTGAGCTATAAGAAATATACCACTAGCATCAGTTTCCTCAGCCATAAAAATGCAATCTAAGAATATATGATACTCAGAAAAAACCCATTCATACAGAAAAACTTCAATTACAGTATTTACCAGGATCACGTTTGTACCGGCGTTATCAATAGTGGAAGTGGTGTCACGGACAGAGGCAGAGGTAAGGGGTGTGCCTGGGCTAGTCAATGCAGACTTGCTCAGCAGACAACAGAGAAAACTACAATTCATCTGTTCCCTTTCGGATGCTTGTTTTATAAATTATACCTGTTCTCTTTGACAATGCAGACAAGTTCTCCATTGATGAGAAAGGGATCCTGCGGTGACTTGCCGCAAAGATATCCATTTAGTCAGGTGAATCCCCTCTTCCAGCCTCCTACTCTAGGAGGTTTGTGAGTGGCTCTACAAACTCAAATTCACCTGCACAGACCACAAATTCTCTTTAAACCCTAACTGTTACTGCAGGTCGTGGAGGTCATGTTCTTTGAAATATGTTAGCATGCCCTGCCAGCAATGGTTTTCTTTACTGCAGAAAAGTCTGTGCAGATTAAGGAATTTTCTTTCACGAAGAGCTTGCAGAAAGATTTCTGGCATTTTATTCACCCCTTTTGTAAGAAAATAGGTCAAATAAAACTCATATATTTGAAAGAGAGTCAGGTTTTTAGGGACAGCTTGAACATATTGCTATTTGTGTGTTCAGTACTTTACATTTGAACTGACATAGGGATAAGTGAAATGCAGGCATGGCTAACCTAGTCTCAATGCGGAATTGTTAACAGCAAGGCTGCTCTCTTCTCCCATCTTACTTTGCTCTGCAGCTGTAAAATGATAATCACTTCTTAAAAATTTTTGACATGGGCCTTCTGATTTTTCTTCTCCACATATCATATAGGAACTATACAAGTGTGTGAATGTTTTGAGGAACATGGTTAATTACAGAAAAGGATCCTTGTATGTGTATATTTTGTTTATTTTTTTCATCATGGTAACATAGGATCGCTGTATCAGATCAAACGACTGGCTCATCATATCTTATAGTCTGCCTCTTGCTCTAGCTAATATCTGAGGGTTTAAAAAACAAGGAAAAAATCCTGTAATGCACCCGGACTATTGGGCACTACTCTGGATCCGAGTTGGGTATAGGCAAGATTTCTGCCTGACCTCTTTTACAAGGTATATTTCTATATCTAAGATTTTATTATCTGTTACTTCAGATGCATCATTGCTATAGTAATACAATTCACCTTTTTCCTAAAATAAGCCCATAATATTTCATGCAATGTAAGGGGCTTAAAAAAAATCTACAAATCAATGTGAATCTGCAAGAGTTTTAATTAAGCAGTAATGAGGCAGAGCAGGAATCATGATGCTTTTGCATACAGGGAAAAACAGAAACAGAAAATACTTTAATTATTATTATATTGCTCCTTTCCTTCAAAAACAACTCATCATTTTTATCTCTGGTTCTTTGTTACTTGGTCAGGGTCTTTTGTCTACAGCTAAGGTCATAGTGGTTTTCTGAATCAAAATAATAGATATCTGCTGAAGGGGATATGAAAGCATTATTGTTATGCTGGTAACCTTTTGTCAAGAACATAAATACATACTCAAAGACAAAGAAGAACTTGGCGTAACATCAGGGTTTCTTTTGTAAAGTTTTCAGTTTACTGAAGATTTACATTTTTAATTACTATTGGTCCATGTAAAAAAATTTGGTGTGCAGATGGAAGGCATCACTTCAACAGGCCTGTTTCTGTAGAAGCTGCAGCTACCATACTGCGAATGGATAGATGATTAATCAGTGAGCTGGCTGGAAATCTGTGTTTAGTTCAGTTTCCAGATCTCCCATAGACTTGCATGACCTTGGGCAAATCACTCTTGCTAAATCCTTGAAAGAACATCTGTCATTTTATGCATTTCACAACCCCTGTGCAATGAGTAGGAAGCCATATAGCCCAGCTTTGTATGACCTTACTGATTTACTATGGTAGGAACTGACACTGCATTACTTAATGCCACACAGAACAGGACCAGCGCTGGAATTTAGGCTGGGGGAATCACACGGCAGTTCTGGTTGGAAGGAAGCTCTGCAGGTGATCTGGTCCTACCTCCTGCACAGAGCTGAAGTGTTATCAAAGTTATATAATTTTGCTCGGGAACTGAGTCGTCTAATGAAATTTTGAAAATCTCTGAGGATGGAGCTTCCACAGCCTCTCTGGGCACCTGTTCTGATGCGTACCACTCTGATGATGAAATTTTTTTCTCTTGCTGGAACTTGTGACCATTGCTCTTCCAAGAAGAACCTGGTCTTGCCTTTTCTGTAACCGCACTTTAGGTTGTGGAAGATTGCAGTTAGTCTTCACTCTTGGCCTTCCATTCTCCAGGCGGAAAAAATCCTGTTCCTTCAGCCTTTTCCCATGTACTGCAAGCCCCTGGCCATGCTACTGACCCTCCTCTGGCCTGTCTGCAGGTCACATCTCTTGTACTGGGGTGGCAAAATTGGATACAGGGCACCACATACATCTGCACAAGTGCCAAGCAGAGCGCAATAATCATTTTCCCCACCCGCTTACTGTGCTCCTGTTAATGCAGCACAGCATGCTGCTAGCCTTCTTCACTGCAAGGATGCACTGCTGCCTCATGTTTAACTTGTTTCCTACCATGATCCCCATGGTTTTTCTGCAGAAAAGCAGACCCAGCCAGTCAGTCACCAGCCTGTACTGTTGCATGGGTTTTTTCTGCCCTGAAGCACTAAAATTTATCTTTGTTGAAGTTTGAATCGTTGACAACAACTTTGAACTAATTTTTGGTCCAGCAAGTGATTCACCCACCTTGTAGTTTAGTCATCCAGTCCATCTCCCCAAATCTCACAGAGATTTTTTTTAATCAGTTTTCTGTATTCCTAGTCCCATGGTTATAACTTAAAATTTTGCTCACTGAGTGAATGACAGTAAAAACACGCAGGGTAAACAAGTTTTCCCTTTTCATTTAGCAACAAAGAGGATTGATTTTAGCGTTTGAATATGCTATCAAGCAGAAGCTGTTCTGGACAATGTCTATAGCACAAATATTGCAATTTTATTGCAGAGAGAGAGGAATACTGGGCCAGGCTGACTGGGGAAAAAATAGTGCCCACCTCAGTTAGTGCCAGGGGGCCCTACCAAGGATGGACGATGACTGCTCTGGCTGAGAGGATGACAGAGGAGTGCTGGGCATCTGCACAGGAGGTCTAGTTCTGGGCACCCTAGGTATGAACATTTTGGCATGTCCTAGATGCAGCAGAATAATCGTTCCACAAGCTACAAGTGGATGCCAAAGATTAATTGTCCCAGTCACCTCATTCACTGTTCACTTGCTGCCCTCCCTTCTTGTAGGTCAGTTATCATTTTGTGCAGCTTACTGGTAGTGCATTAAACTCCCGGAGGGATGATGCTAGCAGGAGTTAGCACATCCAGTTTCCCTGATTTTTGTTGAAAACATACACATGCAGTTCATTAATTTTTTTTCTTGTTAGAGTTCTATTAAGCATATTTATTTGGCTCCTACTGCTATTTGTTCTGTTTTCTCTGTCATGTATTTACTGGAGTCAAGCATTAATGTTATTGATCAAACCAATTAATGTTATTGATCAAATTTTCAGTGCTATTCCTACTATACATTTAAGTAGTAAGAGGTCTGATCTCAAGAATAAGTAAAACAAATTTAAGAGCAATGGCCTGTTCACTCTAAATGAAAATTAAATATTTGCTGTAAATGAGTAATTTCAACACTACATGTACAATTTTTGGAGCATATTTCTGTTCCTCCATAATGGAGAAAGATTTGGTTTAGAGAATACCATGAAGTATTTTTTCCTTTGTGAAGGAAAGAACTCGAAATAATCACGTTAGGAGAGGGAAGCAGAACATGTAAAAGCACAGCTGCCTGAAGAAAGAGGCAAAAGGAGACAACAACTAAGTAATTGGATTAACCTCTATTCAGCCTTTTTCAGCTGAGTGAGATTTATTTTGATAAGATGCTGTTTGTTTTCTTCCAGGTTTGCACACAACGTAGAAGCCTTTCTCAAAGACTGAAAAAGAAATTGAAGCACACATCTCAGTAAAAGTTCCTGACTGGGTAATAAAATAATACATCTTTCAGTAAGTTGGAATCTGGAACAAGGTTGTCCCCGTAGCCATAACCTGAATAATACACAAATGGAGATACTGTCTTATACACAGCTTCTTTCCGAATTGCAGCTGCAAGGACAACCTGGGGAGGAAATGAGGAAGAAAGCTTCTCTTATTTTACTTGAAAATAAGTAAAATAAGTAAAAAGTAAAATTTTTACTGAAGAAAAATTATCTATCTTAAATTAGAATAAAGTATCAAAATCTAAGTCTTTGCAAAAATGGAAATCCAAAATGTCTTTGATTCAAATGAAATATAATTTCCATTAATTTTTTTTAAGTTTTCACTGAGATCTAAAAAAATTGATTGTGCTTGAATTGAATATATTTAGCTTAATTGAAAAACAAACTAATTTCAAAGCAGGAAAGTGTAAGCTTTTTGTTAGAAAAGATCAAAATAGTTAGTTTTGACAATTTTGAAAGTTAAAAAATCCAACCTATTTTACAGATATATAATTGAAAAATTCTGTAGCAAACATATACGTTTTGTAGCAGCTGTGGGAAGTGTTTATTTTTCTCAGAGCCTCCATCTTAATTTATCTAGTTTCTGCATATTTTGCTTGAGGAGAACATCAGCAAGGAGACAGTGCAGGGTTTCCTTTGTCTGCTCTGAACATGCGTCTGGTGTGAGAGTGGTCCAGCCCGTGATTGTCAGCTGTATCCATCCAAAACACCCAACCCAGCCATAGCAACTGCATCTATTTATTGAGAAGAGGATGGGTTTGGGGACAAGGGCTGGCTGGCTGATGTTTGATTTGAAAGGGACCAAGCAGCAGGAACAGATGGCGAAGATAATATTGCTACTTTTGACTCAGAAGGGGCAAGTAGGACTGAAGTTAGTTTGCTGCTGATATTAAAAAATCAGAGAGCTACTGTAGAGGAAAGGATCTGGTTTCCCTCCTCATCCTTCACCCTCATTTAGTTGAGTAGCTGGGCTCATTTCTTCAAGTCATGCATTTGGTAACTATTACTTTCAGCTCAGACTTTGCAATGAATTTTACTAAGGGTTATACTTTACAATCATCTGGAGATTGAAAGTGTAACAGAATTCAAGCCTCTGCTCATTAAGAGCAAATCTTTCTGGAGTGCACACACTAGTGTTTCTGTATTTGTACCATCTATACAGTAGGATCTAAATAAGATTTTGTTTAATTTGTTGGCCTGGGACCAGCTTTGCTAAAGCATCTCCTCTCTCCTCAGGCCAATCTGCTATCGCTGTGGTCGGAAGAAGACACATTTCACCCCTTGCCTCTGAACAGCGCAATTGCCCACAGAGGATACTGCAGTCAGCAGCCTGCCTGCCAGGGTCCTGCCTTCCAGAGGCGAGTGGGGTGACGGGCAGGTTAAATGAAGCACAACCTCTCTTTCATGCTGAATTGCTACCCGATGCACTTTCACACGTCTCTCCAAACTCCTGGAGGATAGTTACAGCCTCCTAAGCTTTGAAATAGCGTCAGGAGGAACAAAGAGGTTGCACAAATACTCTGTCCGAACATTGGGAGTGTCAGAATTTATATAAAACTGAAACAGAAAGTGTCATTGTAATTACTGAGTCTGGTGTCCTGATATCATGGGGATAACTACAGCATAAAATCCTTTTCATAAACATGGCAAACTCCATCTTAAAACTAGCTAGGGTTTTTTTTTTTCTTTCACAAGCTGACCTCTGGAAGGGCTGTTTCAGATCCTTGTTCTAATGACAGTTAAGATTTCTGATGTTGCCTTCTTTCAATTTCAGTTACTTATGGACAGTTGCTAAGCAGTTGTCCTCTTCAAGATTTCAGTGTCTTCAGAAGTTGGAGTGTTTAACACTGAAAGAAATTTTGTGCATGGCTGCTTCTTTATATCTTTTACAGTCCAATCCTCTTCACTGAGAAAAGGCTCATTTCACCACATAAAATGGTTTGAATCAAACTGGTGTATTTTGCTCAGCTAAGAGATTCCTGCTTGAGTTGTCTGGGATGGGATTTCCATGAGAAGTTATAATTTTAGATCCAAAATGTTATAAAATATCGAGAGGTTCATGCCTCCTTTGTGACCTCACAGATTTAGGTATAACACTGAGCAAAGTTAATGAAATCTACTAATACTTTTCCACTCTGCAGCTTTTCTGGTGACACTTTATCACCAGAAAATGTCACACTCTGGTTTTATGCTGAAGATCCAGTGCTGGACTAACAACATAGTCTTCAAAGAACACAGAATGTAAACAACTCCTAGAGAAAAGCCACTGTTAGAAGCCAAGTTTAAGATTTACAACTCCTTTTCCTCAATTTTTTTTGTAGAATTTCAGCTCAGAAGATACAAGAGTAACAGTGTAATTAAAATGTCAGAAATGTTCCAAATAGCACGGTTTCAGGCAATACGGTTTTCTACTGCCAAATCACTGATAAGCCTGAAGGAAATTGTATGGACTTGTGTAATCTTTTCCTTTTGTTAGCAATGTGGAGCAGGATCTGAGCTAAAATTGTAAAAAATATTTCTTTATCCCTGTGATTAGTTATGTAACAAAATCAGATGTAACCACTAATGCAAGTAAAGACATACGCTAAACAACCTTTCCTCTACTGTCCTTATGCTCTGCGTGGAAGTGCTTTGATGTGGGGACAGTAGAGAGGTCTCTGTCTCTCCCCTGGTTTCTTGCCCTCGGGCTGATGCATTAGGGAGTGAAAATGTGGAGTTTTAGACAAATGTGAGCAAGCAGGATTTTACCAGACCCTTTGCCCAAGAGGACCTTAGTAATATGCTCTCCAGACAATTTTCACCCAGCAGAACCAAGAACTGGAGGTTCTCGTTTAGAGCCTTGTGCATCACATATAGCCCAGATTGCCAATGCTAACATTTCACTCTCCATCCTCTTTCATGTTTTGGGCTGGAGAAGGAATCACCGATGCACAAAGAGAGTGAACTGGTCACTTGGCAGGAACCAAACATCATTATCTTTTGCACTCCTGCCTACCCTGTGCCTTCATTTTTCTTCTGGAATACTGCTACTGACATACACCTATGCTTCTCTCAAGCTAAAGTTATCTCATTCCCCACCTAAATACTAAGTAGCTAGAAGGTACAGAATAATCTGCTGTCCTGAGCCTTGACACTAGAGGCAATGGGTCATTTCACCTGCTTTTGCTATTGCTGTGAATAAGGTTGCAAAAAAAGACTCCACGAGAAGCTAAGGACTTGGAGGTTAAGAATTGATAGTTTGATGTCTGGAAGCAGCACTGAATTGTTTGAATGTTGAATGATTTATAGAGAATTTATGAGTTTTCATGAGGTAAGCAGAAAGGGTTTTTTTTGACGTAATGTCATATGTACAACACATTTTGGGAGAGAACAAAACAAAGGGAGATGTTTACTAAAATCCTGAGAGGTCTCACTGGACTAAATTTGCTTCGTTTTTTTCTTCTGTCATCAGAAAAGAAAAAAGACTCTGCACACAGCTGATGCCTCCCTATTTCTCCCCTGAATGGGTGTGGTTTTTTACAATGTAGCCAGGACATTACTTGTTGAATTATTTATTTTTCAACAGAGCACATGAAGACACAGTGACCCCAGTTTTCACTTGTGAAAGGCTCTTCACAAATAGCTATTTTGAAAGCCAGTGCAGCACGTAGGTGAGATGCCCTAGGTATGTTTAATTATTTAAGTTAACTTTCATCCTCTTTTCTCAGCAGGCTCAGCAATTTTAATGGGCGCTTTTAAGGGAGACTGTGACAAATGTAGTATCTCTTTTTGCTCTCAATAAGGTGCCGTGTTCCCTCACTTTGAAAATATTTTCTCTAGTTTCAGGAAGTGGAAAAGGACGGGTTCATATCTTAGAGAACTCAGATTGGATTTGGATTTCATTATAGCTAATAACTGAATAATACATGTTAGGAAGGATGTTCTGAAAATCACTAAGGGGAAATTGACTTGAAAGATGTGACCAGGGTGAAAGAAATGCTTTTCTAGCAATTAATTTCAATGGTCAAATTGCCCTGCCCCCAGGAGCTGAAATCCTAATCACACAAACAAATTTGTGTGACTTTCCAGCAAGAAATAGATAGGTTTTAACAGAGTAGGCAATGTGTTCTGGGACAAATGTTATTTACTGTCATAATTTTAAATCTGAAACAAAGATATATTCCAGTTAGGTCACTTAATATTTCAGATAAACAATAGATGTTGGCGTTAAAACAATAATGGAGAAACAATAATGTCAAAGTATGAATCCAGAAGCTGAACCCTTTTCTTTCCTATAAGGGATAGAGTATTAGCAAAAAAAGGCCTAATATTTGGTTTATAACTTGCTCTTTCATCTACAGGGAGCTGCAACAGTATTTTTGCCTAGGTACATTTTGTTGTGTATGTTCTCATAGCTGCATCATATGGATCATCAGTCCCTCAATCATTAATCCTCATTCCCATGCTTTTTTATTTCCAAATGATTAACTGTCAGGTCATAGTCCCTTGTGAACAACCTTCTACTCTGTAGTCCTCAGTTTCATCCCTTCCTGTTATTCCAGTCTCAAAGATCATCTAGTTCTTTCTTATCCTCCCTGAATCGATAATGTTATTCTTTATTAGGTCTTATAAAAGTTTCATTATTACAGTCCTAGTTATTTTGTCCTTCTTTGGCAATTAAATTAATTTTGCTGAAGAACTTTCTCCTGAACCATCATTTTTCTAAATGTACTCTCCAGCCTGGCACACTGATTTCCAATGGGTTACGAAAGGGATCTTTTTCCCCACATGAAAGGCAATTATAGTTTCTTTTTAAGTTCCATAAAAGTCCTTTCTACTAGTGCAGCAAAATTTGTAAGAAAAAAATTCAAGTCTCCTTAACACTGAAGAGATCAGACATAAAATCAAGTAAGTCTCTTTTCAGTTTGAATAAACTGACTACTGATTTAAATAAACCACATATTGAAAGAATTGCATGACCCTAGGAAAAAAGTTTGCATTCCGTCACTCATATCTAGAACTTGAACTTGAAATTCACAGTGTGATTTATTCTAACGTTTCATAAGCAGAGATACCAGTTAGGAAACCAATCTGGTACAGTTACAGGCAGTACAATATTTGAGAAATCTTAGAAGGCAGCATGTTGTATAAATATTTCTTTATTATATATGAAATATTATATACTATACAGGACCTTTCTAAAAAGTAGCAATGATATGGCACAGCTGGGAGTAATTTCACTATAAAAAAAATTTAAGAAAATTAGCCTTATGAGTGCACAGATTTTGTGCTTTAGCCCTGCTTTTTGAGATTTGTCCTGGGAAAAATTACACAATGCTATTGGATCCCTTTTGGATTGCAATAAAGCTTGTCTGGTTCCAGGAATTATAGGTGGTGGGGACTTATTCCCATTCCAAGTAAAATAGCTAGAAAATTAATTAAAGAAGAAATTGTGAATATTTACCTGAATTTGACTGGTAGGGACAAACCAACCAAGCTATGAAAAAGGAGAATCATACTCTTTTAATATGTTAGAAGAATCTGTCTAGAGAAATTATCTATTATTTTAACGCTAGT
>NW_009202656.1:1402-1816 GCF_000690835.1 Fulmarus glacialis | reverse complement strand
CATTGCGTCCATCCCGGGGTTGCTCCAGGCGCCAGATAGGGTCCTTTCTCAGGGATGTCCTAAGGAGCACCCAAGGGTGCCAGGCGGGGGGGTGCAGGGGCCATGGGGCTGCCCCTCCAGCGTTCCCCTGTTAATGGTTAATGTGGCCGGGCAGCAGCGCTGCCCCCCCCGAGCTATCAGCACTGCCATCGGCCCCGGGAACAGGGGCCGATGTACCCTGCTGCCGCTGTTTGTTGGCATCCCAGCCGCTCTGCCCCGGCCACCGGCCCCGCAACACCCAGCTCTCACCTGGGCTGTCCCCCAGCCACCCCGACGGTGGCTTTGCGGGTGACAGTGTCACCTGCAGTGACCCTGCTCGAGCTGAGATGGAGGCAATGAGGCTGGGACAGGGCATGGCAGCACCCGGGGGGCCCC
>NW_009202656.1:396-906 GCF_000690835.1 Fulmarus glacialis | reverse complement strand
CGCCGTGCCCGAGCTTTTAACCTGCACCTCGCATCAGAGAGGCACTTGGGGCGATGGGGGTTGCAGATAAGGGAGTGTTTTCTTCCTCCCGTATGCGATAGGAGAGAAAACAGCAGCTCCGTGACCTGCGAATGCCCCAGGGCAAGGTCATGTCCCCGGGGACATGAGCGTGGGACCAGAGCCGGAGTGGGGCAGCAAGCCCCGAGCAGGGGACCGGTGCCGGGGGGATTGGTCCCTGGGGATGGAGTCGCTGCAGGGCTCCTCTCGGCTCTTGCAGGCTGCGACTCGGGCTTCGGGCAGGCGACGGCACGGCACTTGGACGCCATGGGCTTTCAGGTGTTTGCCAGCGTGCTGGACCCGCAGGGTCCTGGCGCCCAGGAGCTGCGCAGGAGCTGCTCACCGAGGCTGACGCTGCTGCAGATGGACCTGACGAAGCCAGAGGACATCCAGCGCGTCCTGCAGCACATCCAGGCCCACACCAACAGCACAGGTAGGAGCCCTTGGCACCCC
>NW_009202656.1:0-207 GCF_000690835.1 Fulmarus glacialis | reverse complement strand
GGACCTCAGCTTGCAGCCAGCGTGGCAGTGCCAAGCTTCCATGTGCCCCCCATTGCGAGCTGCATCCCTGCAGGCACCCGTGCTGACAGCCTCTGCTAACGGGGCTTGTCCTGGGGCACCCCACAGTTCCCCTGCAGGACCCCCATGAGCCAGGGAGCAGCTGGGATCCCCAGGGTGGGGGGGTCCCCTATTCGGGTCACCTCTTCA
>NW_009202655.1:22113-23045 GCF_000690835.1 Fulmarus glacialis | reverse complement strand
AGGCTGTTGCAGCTGTTGGGAGGCTAAAAAGTTGGGAAGGGAGTAACTTTTCTGAAACCACCCACATCTCCACCAGAACAGCACGCGGTCCTGTGCCTTCCCAATCAGCCTGCTGAGCAAGCTTCGCTCTACACCTTACCTTACACCCCCTCCTTAAAATGAATCCTTTGTGTGACTGCCCTATATGCTGCACTACCACATTTAGAACACTTTGGCCCAGGGTCAAAAACCTGGACTAGACAACCTGAAGAACCAGATTTGCAAGCTTAAAGAACCCCAGTATTGCTATCTGTAATGTGCTGTGCAAATTTACATAATTAGTCCCTATAAAAATTAGCAGTATCAAAATGTTTCCACAGTAGCAGCGCTAACAGTTCAAAGCAGGCACTGCGCACATACAAGCTAATCCCTGCCCTTGGTCTGCAGAAATAAGAGATAACCCAACGGTGCCCTGAAGGTTATCTGGGACAGTTTATGCTGAAATCTGTTTTGTTGGGTTTTGGTGGGGTTTTTGTTTGAGGTTTTGTTTAGCACTTTGCCTAGGAGTGGAGATGACCAAGGCCACTCTTTTCCTAATGTTTTTCTTGGATCCAGAAACACCAGGAGACAATTCATTCAAATGGAAAGGAGTGACCCGTTTTATGTCAAGGTAGGCTGGGAAAGTCTGCAAAGCAGAAGTAACAGTAATGCAAAACTGAAACCACAAGTCAAAATAGGAAACAGTTTTTTGAGAGCGTCTGAGTCTGCCATGTAGTATGCACTCCAACCCACCCCCCTGCATCCTGCCCCATCCCTTAGTCTGTTTTTCAAAAGCTTACATCCATATAATTTATGATGTCTTAAACCCAACCTCAAAAGAGTAAAACACTGGCTGCCATCACATCATGTACCTTCCTCCTTTCTTGCTTTAACCCATTGTCGTGGTTTAACCT
>NW_009202655.1:2875-21882 GCF_000690835.1 Fulmarus glacialis | reverse complement strand
GCCTAAGAGTTACTTGGGAAGACAAACGCCATCACTCTGAACGTCCCTCCCTTCCTTCTTCTTCCCCCAGTTTTACATGCTGAGCATGACGTCATATGGTATGGAATATCCCTTTGGTCGGTTGGGGTCAGCTGTCCCGGCTGTGTCCCCTCCGAACTTCTTGTGCACCCCCAGCCTGCTCGCTGGGAGGGGGGGGTTTGAGAAGCAGAAAAGGCCTTGGCTCTGTGTGAGCACTGCTCAGCAGTGACTAAAACATCCCTGGGTTATCAACACTGTTTCCAGCACAAACCCAAAACACAGCCCCATACCAGCTACTATGAAGAAAATTAATTCTATCCCAGCCAAAAACAGCACACCCGTCCTACACACATTGTCTTCAGCTGCAAGCTCTCTGCCCCATCGGGACCATCTCCAACTATTATGCTTGTAAGAAACATACCAGGAGGGGATCCAACTGTTTGACAACACACTTCAAGACCCACCTTACACAGTAGTACAACCAATCCGTGTTTATGCTTGGTGTAACTTTGAGCAACAAATGAAGAACAGTTGGGCTTGCTGTCATATAGATTTGCTTAAAAAGGCAATAGTGTGTATTTGAATTACTGTCTAATAAAGTGTTAAAGCAATGTTTCATGCCCAGTGTTAGCCAGGAATTCCAGAAATATTTTTATGTCACATTGAAGGAGCAGATTAAATTGAAGTAATATAAACATTTGCTTTACCTTTCAGTTTAATACTTCAACCCTGCAAAATTGCAATAGACCTAGAGGCATTTTTACAGTTACAAAACACAACAAAAGAGTCAGATACAGAATGCATTGGTAAGTTTGTAGGAAATGTGGAGACACCAAGCAGCTTCTGCAGAAAGTCTGTTTTGAGCATTGGTGATGGCAAGGCGAAGCTATTTCTCATGAGGAGGAGACAGCAAGGACACAAAAACCAGTACCTACCTAAGTAATAACACAGCTTATAATAACCTGCTTATGGCGAGTATCTGAAATACGGAAACTGCAGAAGGTAGGGTATTGTGGCACTGAGGACAGTGAGGGAAGTAAGAAAAAGGTGCAACAGCTGTAATGGTATTGGCTTGTCTGGGGTTTTTTTTCCCGCAAACAGGAGAGTTGTACATACACACGTGCTGTTTAGACTAATACATGGCCTACAGCAGGCCTTAATTTCAAACAAATAAATAGCAACAACACTCTTTAGGCACACAAGTATAGCTATCAATAAGTAATCATAATACTCAAACTACTTTTTAAACTTACTTTATTTAGAATAACTCTTATCACTATAGATACTAATTATTCCCAAGAAAGAGGGTATCTTACTTTCCCTGACAATTTGGGAGCGCTTCACTGCTTACAATTCCCTTCCTCCAAATTAAGCAAAAGTTAGCAGACTCTTACCTCATGCCTTGCTTCAAAGAAGTTGGAAAATCATTTGCCTCCTGCCCAATCCCATGCTATTGATTTTCATTTCTATTAGTCCTCCCCATCATGCAGTCTGAACACCCACAACTAACCAGAATCTTTGAAAAAGTACAAATCTGGGGAACTTGATAAGGTTTTACAAGTAGATCTGGAACTATACTGGGGGTATTACGCAAGTCATTCTTTGCTCTTTATTTCATCTCTTCCCTAATTGCCTTCCAGAATGACTCAAGCTTTTATTTTCAAGCAAAAGCAGGAAGTATCCCAGAGTGCAGAGGTTTTAAGCAGTATCCACAGGAAAATGGGTTGCCTACCACACAGCTATATCATGATGAAGAACTGTGATTTGGCCACAGCCCATTAACATCTGAAACATATCAGTCACAACCATGTGATCTTTATGTTAATGTAAATGTTCTAAATAGAGTTAAAAGCCCTGAATCTGAAAGGGCACATATGCTTTTGTCAAAGAAACAAAGGAGGCGAAATCAAAGCACTGTTTGTAGTCTGTGAAGAAATTGCCTTTAGGCTTTTCAGAGCCTAGCTGGACTTCAGGATTGTTCAAGTTTCATTTAAACATATCAGTACTTTCGGCCTTTCTTCTAGAAAGCCACTCATAACTACAGAATTACCTTACTTTAGTCTTAGAATGGTAGCTGAAATCGTACTGTAAAAAAACCACATCAGTTTCCTGAACAGTTTTAGTTTGCTTTCAATTTCAGAAGTCACAGAGAGAGTTAATACCTCGAATTTATTTGTAGAAAAGGAAGAAGGTTGTTCCTTCCCCTTGTAGATCCCTCACCCAAAATGTTCTGTGGAGACACCTGCTCCTCTGAGAAGAGAGACCTTCGTAGACACACTCCAGCTTCCAGCCCTGCCAACTACGACCACCACCTGTGTTAGGCTCTTCTCCTTTGTTGCAAAGGAGCAACCACCAAAGTGGCCACAAATGGTCAACGCACAGAGAGCCAGCAGATCACTCATGGATAAGTATGTTTAGGTATATGGGCCATCACACATTCACAGCCTTGGGGCCACCTTCAGCAGTCAGAAGAGGCTATAACCTGTGTTCAACCGTTAACTCAAACTTCCTCTTCAAAGAACTTGTGAGAAGAATACAGTTTTCCAAGGGGTGATGTGCAGCCCTGATCTAAATGAAGGAGAAAGTGCTGCAGGTTGCAAAGTCACATAGCGTATGACGTGGGGCATTGCACATGGATGGCCATCTTAACCTATGAATCCGCATCCACTTTGTAACATGACTGTTTCAAAGCTCCATGTGAAATACTTACCCTAATCACATTCTTTGAAATTCTAGGGACCTCCTGTCTCATTAATGTGTCTGTTCATTTCCACCTTGTTTTAATATGCCTGACCTCAGCAAAGGCACAGCAAAGGGTAAGTCATTCAAAATCATTGACCTTGTGCTACCTCAGGGGAATCAGAGTGAAAAGAGAAGATAGTTTTCTGAAGTGGTAGAGGACCGTAAAACTCTCCTAGAACATTAAGTACAAGAACAGAAGCAAATACAAGCAGTGAGGCTGCAAAAGGAAGATTTCTCTAAGGAACCATGGGGAGTGACAGGTAAGGGCAAAGACAGGTATGGTCATAAGTCTTCTCCCCTTGGAGTTTAAGTGTTGTAAATTGCCTTTTCCCTGATACAGGATCAAGTTTGTGGAGAAACAGATCAACCAATATTTATTAGCATACCTTTTATTAAACTATTATAGTAGACTTATTAATAGCAGATAACTATCCAGACAGTAAATTCAATTATGCTTTCAGGAGTCACACACATGCAATCACTCATCGTTACCCAGTGGGGAAGCAGTGGTTTTCCCAGATACAGAGGCTCATACTGATGTGCCAGTGGCTTCAGGGTCAATGTTCAGAAAGTCCATCTGTTTCTGCAGATGCATATGTAATCCTGTAATCTTCGTCAGCATACAGCCACCACCCCCTTCTTGGATGTGGCCTGAGTTATACAACCCATTGTTGATGGCGTGTGTGCTGGTGGCCTTCTGTAGATTCATTTACGGTTGGTCACGGTTTGCAGCACAGATTCCCAAATCTGTCTCCAAACCTGGATCTTCCAGAACACTGCTCACCCACAAAGCTCAGCATGCTACCCCTCCAGTCATACATTGCCTTTATTTCAGTAGCAGGAATCACTACACTGTGTGTTGGCAATATAATGATGCACTTCGCGGGAGCTCAACTCTCCAGCATCCCAAACCCAAAGATTCTCATCCATCATTCTGCTTTATAGAGAGATAATTTCTTATACACTGCATGATGCATTTTCCTGCTTGTGATTATCTTCTACCACACATTTTTTCCATCAGTTATTTTCACTACACATGCATTTAATCATGCTTTCAAGCTCTATCTAATGCTTAGCTACTAGTAGTTCATGTTGTATATCCCAGCGCTATATTCGGACGCTCCCATATATGACACTATCATATCCTACCACAGGTGTTCTCTGACAAATACTGTTATGTTTGATGGCTGCAGATACCTGCACGTCAGTCTTACCTAGGTGCTTATTAGTCATGCTTTCAAGCTTCCCCTTATTTCAGCTAAACAGCTATAATAATGAGGTTTCCTATCTTACACAGCTTTGCTTTGGTTTACCCACACAACAATAGCAGAGACGGGGTGGGACAGGAAGCAAAGACCAGCTGTGTCTCAGCATCCATTTATATGTCATTTTATGTGGCACATATGAGGAAAGATAGGAAGCAATAGAAAACAGGTGACAGATTTGAACATGTATATGGCAAGGAATGGATAGAGACAGGAAACGTTTAGAAAATTTTTTTCTTGTTTTTCCGGGTGCTGAAAAAAGTTGAGGAGCTGGTGGAAGGGATAAAACCCACACTCTGTGTTCTGATATAGGCAGCCATTACTCTTTGCACTGCAAATGTAAAGGAGACTGCTGAATGCTATGCAGTTTTTTTTAAAGTAGAAAAACACTCATTCATGAAAACAGAATAAGGATGTTTTCTTTAGACTTAGGCTGGCTTTCTCTGACTGAAATGTATACCTTAGCATATAGCTAGAAGCATAGCTGCAGCTCACATGAACATGTCTGAGCTAAGACTATGTAAACTCATCAAGTTGATGTACTACTTTTCCAGGCACCTGCAGACCCAGCTTTCTGGCTGAGCCTGCTTCAGCTGCTCTTTGTTCCCTTCACCACCAATTTGCTGTGTGGTTTCAGCACAGCCACAAATTACAGTACAGTTCAGATACAGACATTCCCCGGCATTCCCAGTTTCCTTTTCTTCCATCTTTCTGGAGAACCTCTCCCCTTCCCACTCTAATTCCCAGATGTTACCGGATCAGATGCTCAGCAAAATCCCTGCTGAGCATTCCAGGAACCAATTTACACCTCCTTTACCAAGCAGACTCTGGTATCCTGACACGCAGCTCACGGAGCAGAAGACTGCACTTTCATTTAGGTGAACATCTGGAGAGAATATTTATGGTACCAGTTTCAACTGCAATAATAGTTTCATCAGTGGGGAGTTTTCGTATCTCAAGATTGTGAAGTATTTCCTCTTGTCTCAGAGCCTGCTTCATCCAGGGAATTGGCATCTCTAGCCAGGAACTCAACTAGCACACTAGTTCCCTTTTTTCGGCTGGACAAAAAGCTGGCAGCATTGCACTGATGTGTCAAGGGGACACATTGTGTAGAAAATATCACCTGTCCTGGTTTTGTGTACCATAATAATTCTACTACATTAATATACATTTACTAATCACTACATAGTCTGCTCACACCTTTAACACACACTGATCATTCTCTTGACATGTGTATCCTTTCCCACAATTATTTTCTTGGAAAACTTCAAATCAATCTCGGTCAGTTAAATTCCACCTATTCTACTTCTCCTATACCCTATCTTTTAATTATTTAAGCCTTTCAAAGTTGTCAGCGCCAGGACTCTTAATGCTTAAACTTCATAGGCAAAAGCCATATAACCACATACACAAAATTCCCTCATCATGAGCACTAGAAATAGCTTGGTTTGCAGATTAAGCAAATTAAAGTAAAAATGGAAATGGCCTTCACCTGTGGCTTCTTCAGCAGAAATCTTCTATCATGTTAACATTCATCAAAGCCAGTTTCTGTCCTTACAGATCCCGTTCTATGGAGGCTGTCTCTCAGAGAGGAGCAGTGCTATATTCTTGGTAAGCATCCTGTTCATTGCTGAAGGCCATGATTGTTTCTGCAAAGATTAATCACTCTTGACACAAAGGTCCAAAAAAATATAGCGATGAGGGGCCATCCGCTGCTAGCAGTCAATGAAAAGGGTTTTCCTTTGGCAGCTTATCAATGTTTCTCTGGCTTTTTCTCCACAATACGAACACATTGCTTTCAGCATAACATGCAACAGAAATTTTAGTTGGTAAGTTCAGTCAGCTAATCAAAGTCGCCAGACCTCTCTCCTCTTCTTCCACTTACATGTTATACTGTGACCAAACTCTTAAAATCTCTTTTGGAAATGTTGAGGGAATCCCTCCATCAGCCTCAAATGTTATCTTTCTTTTGCAATCAGAGATCTAATGAAGTCAGGGGCTGCTCAGCCTGAAAAATAACTAATTGGGAAATGCCTGCTGGGACAGGAGAAGAACAATCACAGCCTCCATCAGAAGTAAGCAGAGACAGGACATTTGATGTCTAGTCAAAGTGAGTGAACACTTTGTTATATTTCAAAACCAAGACATGCAGTCAGTCAGTAAAACCCCTTACACTGCCTCACTACTATTTTTAATCTAAGTTCCACGTCTGTGAGGGAACAAATGGAAGACCGATATATTAAAAGTGGCAAGTACTAGCAAATCTTTTTTAAAGCACTTTTTATTTAGTAACTAGCTAAGTCTGCAGGACCAGCCATTTTACCTAGAAGCTGGGGACTGCAGAGTTGTCACTTCAGTGAGGAAAAAGCCTCATGGATGACACCATCACGGCTTGGTGAGAGAGGAACAGGCTTTGAAAAAGCAGAAAAGAGTTAGATGTTAATAGAAGAAGAGGTTAGGCCAGCAAGTTAACCAGTTGGGCTGTTCAGATCTGTGCTGGTAACAAGGAAGTTGTTTGGTTTGGGGTTTTAATTTGTCACTGATATCACAAGTATGCCTGGGATACCGGCTGGCCTTCAGAAAACAGACATAATTACTATAGTAGAATGATTAGTTAGGGACATTAGGCCAACTGGCAAAAGCCAACATCTACTTAACACAAATGCAAGCTGTAAGTGCTAATCTGGAGTCTGTCAGTTTTATGACCAACACCAGGGTGGCAGCAAGCTTTGTGGACAGCCTGTGAAGGGACCGCTTCCTCCTACACCAGTGCTAAGAGTCATTGCACACCTACAAAATGCTATTGGTCATGATACACCACGTACATCTACCTGTTCCAGGAAGGCTGGCATTCAGATAGAAATGCAGATATTCGTAGCAGAAATACTAAGGTTGATATGAAGGAAAGCACCAGCAAAAACTATTAATCAACCAAGGGCTAGAAGAGTGGCTTGCATCGACAACCAAGAACATGATCAACAGCAATTAAACTAAAACATTGACAGATGAGATGTTTACATCTTGAAGCCTGTGCTCTGATAAGGCCACAGCAGAAACAACTCATCAGGAGACCTGTGCTCTGATAACAGGAGGATGGTGACAGGGATGTGTCACCTTGTATGTGCCACTGCTTTCTGCTGTCCTAACGGGAAGGCAAACTGGCCATAAGGATACTCACGATGAGACAAAGACAATGGGCAGCCACCTTGTCTAAGAGGAAGAAGCAAGATTCTTGGAGGAAAAAAATTCACTGCAATAACTTTGACTTCTTAAGGGAGTAAAAGTTCCTCCACACACGCTTGGGTGTGAAAATGTGAGTGAAATGTGTGACAGTATGAGTGAGTGAAATAAGTTTTCTTTAAAGTAAACTTCCTCTTTCATAAAGATTCACATTAAATCATGTTACATTAATATTTTTACAGGCATAGGGCAGCAAGTGCAGCATACGTCTCATCTTCCTAGTCTTGTATGTTTTTTCTACACCCTCCCAGTGCCAGTCTAGCGCTCCAGCAAGCTCCCCCACGCTGGCCCATGTCACAGATAGCTCAGATGAGTCATAAACTTTTTCTTGGATCTAAAGCCAAATCACTGCTAGAAACGCAAAAAATTGGGCAGCATACAGGGTTGGCTACAGCAATTTCCACCTAAGAAAGATCAGGTATTGCTATAGCACCCCACTAATTGCTCTCCTCTGAATTCCCTGGAGTGATTCACAGCTTTCCTGAAGAACAGAGTGCAAACCTGCACACAGTACTCCCACGGCGGCCCCGTGTAGGGCAGAAGCATCTATCCCCATGCCTGCAGGATAAACTCCTGCTTGTACACCTAGGATTTTCCCCCCCCTCACATACAGTTGTGATTTGTTATAGCCTGCAGATCAGTTCTGGCAGAGCTGTTGCTGAACAGTTGCTCTCCATCTCACAGTCTTGCAGCTCATTGCTTTAACTCACTGCAATCCTTTGCAGCACTCCTTATTGCATTCCTGAGACTATTTCTCAAGATAACTTTTAACTCCAATCCTGCTATCCAATGCTCACCATCCCTCCCAAATTCACATCAGTTTAACAAACATATTCTGCAAACATAAGAAGTATACCTTTTATGCCATTATATGGACTCTGAATGAAAACACTGAATGCCCTTGGAGGCTGGACAGGCTCCTGTAAAACTTTAGCCAATAAATCCTTCTCTTCTGGCAACGAGTCCTTAGTAACTCACCTAAGTACAAGTGAGCACAGCATAGATACAGATGGCCAGGAACTGGTACAATTTAGGCAGAAAACCCTCATGTCAGTTTTGCAGGCTGCATGTCAAGACAGACAGGTAAATGTACATGTACATGTGCAAATAGGCAAATATACCTTGCTAAAATCTGTTCTGCAGGGCTACGTTGTTAGGGATTTCTGGGCTTGGTAGTTTGAGAGTGGTTTCATGTGTACTTACGCTAGTTGGAGTCACACTTTATAGCGATTATGTGTAAATATATCCTACTAACCAAGGGTAATCAGGCAGCTAAATGCAACATATCATTCAAAGAAATCAATCTGCTTTTTGCAAGTGTTAGATATATGCAGGCATAGTGAAAACTAAGTTAAATTGATAAGCCAAACAATGGAAGAATAGATGCACACTTATATCTCAGGTGACACCTATCAGAGGCAGGATTTGGAAGAAATATGGGGGCAGCTGCCTCCATCCAGACACCTAGCAAACAGAATATAGGCCCAGAACTACTTTTAGCACTTTCTCCTAGAAATTTGGTATTCCGTAGGTGATAAAATACAAATAAAAAATACCCCAAAGCTCTGATACAAAACAAGTATGCCTTAAGTAGCTGAAGTAATGAAGCCTCGCTTCCTTTATGACTGCAATTATTGTCCCTTATTTCTTCATAGTTTCTTTATCTCTTATGTTTCACCCTCCCATTGGGCAGGACACAGCATGTTTTGGAGCCAAGCACATGCTGATGAGCGAGTGCAGACGTGTGGTTGCAACTGAATATACACATATCCGTTAGGGAATTAGAGACCACTGTGACAGGAGTGCTTAGACTGATAAATCATACCAGCTTTAAGCTTAAAAACAACTTTACTATATTGGCATTCATTGACAACACTCTTCATGCCAAGAATTCTCACACCATTGAGCATTATCACTACATATTAGTTCTTAAACATAAAATCATAGAACAGGTTGGAAGGGACCTTTGAAGATCATCTAGTCCAAGCCCCAGTGATTATCCACATGACCATCATACATTCAAGTCAGCCAGTCCTTTATCCTAAATTAGCTGCGAGCATTCGGTACCACGGAGCTGACGCTGTACGGTCAGCACCGGCAACTATGACCTGTGATGGTCCGTGTCATGGATGTTCTCAGGCCCCAGAGCACTTCAACAAGGGCAGCCAAAGCTGAAGTAGGCACCCTCTTTCTTCCCCAGCCCAAACTGGAGATCTTATCCCTCTAAGCCTGTTGAGTTTCTAGCTGGTGACCAGCCCTTGGTCTCTGCCTCCGGACAGAGTGCTGCAAGGCTGTCGGGAAAGGGAGGTTACTTTCCCAGGCTCTGGCACATGCTTTTATCACATCCCTGCCTGGGTTTGTTCCCCCCTCCCATTTGCTAAGCAGCTTCTTCCTTCCTTAAGGCAAAAGTAGTCTTTTCCCAGCTCTCAAGGCTACACTTTTTCAATAATAAATTGTGAATAAGTTGTTTGTAGTTCTCTCTCTCTCTCTGCTTTCAACCCATGACTGTATTTTTCAAAGCCTTTGCTGCTATCTCACACTTAAACTGGGAATCATAACAAACAGCACATGGTCCCAAGCTCTGTTTCACACAGGCAGTTCTCATAACAAGCTGGTAACTAGCCTAACAAGCCTGGACCAGGGCCTTGCACCATCTTCTGCCTGGGTTGAAAACAAACTAATACTGAAGTTTTAGCCTGTTTCTCTTATGGGTGCAGCAGGCATCTGCTTTGGCTGCAGCAGCAGTTGTGTAGCTGGCTGCAGTTCTGCCTCCCGGCCCTCTGGGACCTAGATTTGGAAGAATTGGCAATGGTCTTGCAAGAAGTCATTTCTCCACAAGGACCTTTAGGTATATTGTCTCAGGGAAAAAAAAAAAAAAATTCTTCTTGGATTATTCCTCACCTGCTTCTCTTTACTGTTCAATTCCTACATTCAGTATCCCCAGCTTGGCTAAAGAGGAGAGATAATTGGTGTCCTCTCCATACTCTACTTCATGTTTTCATCACTCTGAGCATTACTAAAACAGGCCCCCTCCACTACAGCCTCCTGCTTCCAACCAAACCTGGTTCCGTCTAATTTCAGAGTCAGACTGCAGAGCCACCCTGGGACACCCACAGGTGTTTTTCTCAGTAGCTTATCTGCCACTTAATGATCAGCTATTGACTCTGGCATCTACATAAACAGTCTGTGCTGAGCCACAGGTCAAACCCTGAGCTAAGACAAACTAGTATGGTTTCAAAATAAACCTTGGGAAATATGAGTGACCTTCTAGAACCCCCGTTGATATTTTAATCTTTAGAAACTCCATTTCTAGGTACAATGTTAATATTTTCAACAGGCTAGCTGAGTTTGATTATCTGAGTATTATCTCTGATAATGAAATGGTTTGGAGCTCAGCTATGCCTTTAACTTTATATTGTGACAGCCCCAGTTTATAATTAACTTGTAATTATTACATTTTAATTATTTTGTTTATAGAAAAGTCATAGAGGCTTTTTATTCTAAAACCTTTGTTTTCATGTAATAGCCTTGAAGAAATTGAGGATTTTTTTAATATACAAAGCATGATACAGCATGAACTCGCCTACAAACCATTTCCCATGTTAAAACTATGAGATGGTAGCGTTGAGTCATACAAAGCATGAAACATTTACAGCTTCATTAGATGGGCCACAAAAATGTAAGAAATGGTTATAACTTAGTAGATATTCTTACAATTCCCTCAGTTCAGCCAAAGGAATTCCCTTTAATTCCTTCTTAGGGAAAAGTTTAACTTGTAAAGATAAGATTCTAATCAATTCGTTTCATCTGTGTTCCCTATCAGCCACAGCTGTGCAAGACAGTTCATTGCTCTCTGCCCTCTGCTAAAGGCTGCCACTGCCTCAGCTCACCCATTTCCATCAAAGTAGCTTTTCCTGGCTTATTAAATACTTTTTTGTGAAGCCAGAGTGTTTTGGCCAAAATGAGTGCGTGCATGTAGAAACAAAGATCTTTCTCCATTTTCCCACCAATAGCTCCAGCTCATATGTGCTTTTATTTAACTGAGTTTCCATAAGTTAATTCACCTTTGCCTCAGTTCAGTTGATCCTGGCAGAAATATTTATCTCAAATGGTTTGTGCATGTTCCCTCTCCCTATCAGCCAAGCCCTTCGAGGGGAACAGGGCGTACATCTGCAGTATGTGCTGGCTCTTCCCATATTTCTGCCCTCAAAGTGAGCAGCTGTGGCCCTTTAAAGGCAAGGAAGCAAAAACATTTTCTTGTCAGGCAAGGAAGGCATTTTTCACTCTCATACACTCGAGAAAGCTTGATTGCTTCATTATTATTGGTAACTGTTTTGTTATTGTTTCTTACGTTGCACTGCAGACAAGGCTGGTTGAGTCAGGCACTGGCCAAACACAGCAGCCTTTTGCTTTTCTTTTGAGGACTGGAAAAGCATCCCGCAGCAAAAGGCTTCGGTGGCAGTTTGATCCCTGAAAGCGGGCTCTGCTGTAACATCCCACCTGGGACACTTCCAGCCTCCTCCTCCTCACCATGCTGGGCTCAGCACCGTACCACCAGACATCCATACAGCCCTGTGGCGAGCAGACTGCAAACTGAAAATAACCTGGAGGCAACAAGAAGAAACTTTATATATTTCAACAGAATCAGCTCCCTGCCCTGCTGCATTACAGGGCTGCATACATGTGGGTGTGAGAGGGAGGGCACGAACCAGCTGTGAGGGAAGGGATGGGATTTGCTTTTTCCCCAGCAGCAATAGCATTAACCCCCGTCCTTCTGCAAAACCAAGACAAATTGAAGACATTTAATTACCCTACCCCACATTCTGAAAAGAAAGCAGGTACTGTTCTAGAGGGCATTTTGATTTACTCCCAATATCTATAACAGGAGCTAATGTTTAGGATCAGAAACCAGACAGACGGAAATGAGAAACAAGAAACAGGAAAAGAGTGCCAGTGGTTAACTAGCAGAACAAATTATCAGGGAAAATGTTGGTTTTCTCACTTCCTGATGTCTTCAGATCTGTCTTTGTGGAAAAAAAATATGTACTTTAGTTTAGCATAAATCAGTGGGCTAATGTCAAGAGAAACATGAAGAAATTGCATGGCCTGTGAAAGATGGGAGGTCAGTCTATGGGGTCTAATGCCTGTTCTGCAGAGCTGAACTCCAGAATAAGAAATAAAAGGTTTCTTTTGCATCTGCATCCTGTGCCCGCAGAGCAGAGTACCCGCAGGCAGCTGGTATTCAATCCCACGTGGGGTGTTCCGCTGCTGACCACCACATCCACCCACAGCAGTCTGCTGCATGTTCAAAGCCACATGCTAGCTCATTTCACATCCAATTCCCAGCCCTTCTGCTCTTCTCATTCCAGGACATGAAACAAATTCAGGTTCTTCTCTGTCCTGCTCCATACGAGCAATCATCCCAGACAAAACAGATCCTGGTGTCCTACATACCCCATTATCCCTTTTACTGCAATACAACTTCTCTGTAGTTTCTTCTGTAGTTTGACAATCGGATTAAACAAGGAACCCACAAGCACTTGTCACTTTTTGGGGTCCCACTTAGACCACCACACAAACAAGAATGTTTCCTTTGGCAGAAAAATACTAACTTTGCCTCTTATTTCTTACCAATATCAGTAAGAAGCTCTTACAAAGCAAAACCTGACTAGCAATTTTTTCCCCACAATTCTCTGATCGCTCAGCTGGTGGGACGAGGTAACCAACAGCCAGCAGGTACAGGCAACTTGGGAAAGGTCTGAACAGCCTTTCAACAAACGTTTTCTCTGAATTCCAGCACGCATACATGTTCCTTTACAGCCCCACATAGCAGTCTTTCCAGCAGTACCTTTGCTGAACTTTTACCCAGTTCCAGCGGTTAAGCCTTAGTTATACCCTGCTAATTATTACTGTTGACGGCCTCTTTTGGATCACAGTGATCTTTCAAGATGTCTTAGCAAAATACTCTCGTCACAAACATTGTTAGACCTCTATCCACTTCAAATACTGCACACAAATTTAGGCAATAAATCTGAGTTTTTACCTAGCAAAATCAAATGCCTTCTGTATGAAAGGATAATTGTGTCTCATACTGCTCCCGTTATATCAGCTAGCCCATCTCCCAGGCAGTTTAGCTTTGGGGGGTGTGCACAGATTCCCTTCTGCCCACCAACACCAGCACTGCCAAGTAAATATGGTCACCATGTCCCAGGAAAACAGAGGTCAAGTACTTCTATAACGCCACATCATAATTCTTCTACCAAGCAGTAAAAAAGATGCCAGTCTTAAGCATCCGCTCGCACTGACACAGCTACAGCCTCGCTGGGCTCTCCCAGCACGAGCAGCTCAGGCGATCACACCTGCAGGGACCCACAACACTTGTTTGTGTGGGGTTCGGGGTGCTTTCTCTTACACTTCCCCCATCGCTCCACTTTCATGAGGGCTCTGTAACCACCAAAGGGATGGGTTTATTCTCATCAGAAGATTGATATGAGTTAAACACTAAGAGAAAGCAATTAAGTTAAGAGTCTTTGCAAACATAGCAACACTCAAGATTTATTTTCATGTGAGAGGAAAGTGATGCTAATCCTAAGGATTCAATGTACAACAAGTGGTTTCTAAAGTGACTGGCCTGCTTTTCCCCAGTACCATTTACTGAACTGTAGATCAGAGATGACATGTCTTTAATCTGGACTGAAGCTGAAAGCTGCAGTTTTCAAAGAGGCAATAAATATCATATCAGACTGGATAATCATATCAAGCAAATCTGATTTAGGATTCCTTGTGCACTCATCAATGAGCCTGTGCTGACAGTACAATGAAACTGAAAATATTCTTTTATTGGAAGAACACAAACACTCGCTAGTGCAGTGAAAACTGTAGGGTTTAACTCACAAAAGTATTAATGAATCCTCCCAAAGACATCATGAGCCTCGCATGGGCAGGTTGATTTTTACCTAATCTCCCAAGCAAGTGCTGGCTTTTTCTTCCCTTACCTTTATGCTCTATCAGTGCCCTGAGCAATATCTGCCGACGTTCCCCCATCCCCAGCTATTCCTGCAGTTCTTTCCCCACATTCCATTTACATCAGGCTCCTGGGGACAAAGCCATTGATTTTCCTTTTTTCCCCCCTGGTCAGCCAGGTTATTACACGGTAGGATGAGGCAGGACTCAAAGCCTGATGAGCTCATAAGGAGATCATATCTGACAAATGCCTTCCTCCCATGCCGCTGACACCTTTGAGGACAGAGGTTTTTACTTCATCCTCTCCCTCCAGGGTACAAACGTGCAGACTGCATCAGTTCACGCTGTCACTGCTGTATACTTGAGGATAGCCCACATCTCTCACGAGGGACCTGAAGATTTACCCATGTGCTATGTGAAAGAAGCCAGCCATACTCATAAGACATGCTTGCAAAGGCAGAGGGGATCTGATCAGAAAGGCAGTGCCGTTCTCCCTGGGTTTGGTACCTCCAGCAGGTCTCAGAAGTGTTTTACAGAGCAGACCTCAGCTTCAAAATGAGCTGGTTCACTACAGCAAGGCAAACCAAGGAAAGGAAGGCAGGTTAAACTTGCTGCTGCTCTTGCCATATGACATAGTGCCCCGGCCAGGACACTCGACAGGAGACAAGAAGCAAGGCCTTGAACAGCCCTGCTTAAAGGAGGGGAGGCAGAGAGATGCTTTCGGTACTTACCACACAGGTGAAGGCAAGAGCAGGCACCAAGGGGATCATTTCCATCCTCTGCTGTCAGCAGTGAAGAGCAGGAAGGTGATCCAGAGACAGCATTCACCCAGCTAAAAGCAAACATCTCACACACTTTGAGGTGCATTAATGAAAACATCAGGTTTTCCATGGTCTGCTCCTGGCCGGGGACAGCACCTGATGGGGGCACAGGGCTCCCCAGAAGATAGGGTGAGGCTGCATGGTCTTAAGCTTGCTAACATGGGTTTGCATGCAGGAGCTGGAGATGACTTCTCACAGGGTGCTCAAACTGCAGCCAAACTTTCATCTTGCATAGAAATACCCAGGATGTCAGGGCAAGTCTGTCTACCAGAGCATAGGCAACTGAAAGATTATTGGGAGCAAAATGCAGGAGAACTGCACCAAGGTGGGAGCTCCTGGAAGGTGTCAGTATAGCAAGTAACCACACAAGAGCTGGCAAATGGGGTGGAGGGGGCCACAGCTGGCCCCAAAGCAGTGGGGGCTTCCTGCAGGGGAACAGAAGGGCCAGAAACAGGTGAAAAAATAAAGCACTGGACATAAGTGGTCATGCAAACATTGCTCCAAATTGCTTGAGATAGATGACTCGGAGTAAGTGCACCTTAATTTCCCCCCTTTTCAGTGCTGCAAGATTTCCTAAAAATCCATGTGATGAGGGAACCCAGTGGATCACCCAGACCTGAGGCAGGCTCAGCCATGCCTGCACCATCCCCAGCCACTGCTTACTCACGATAAACAACCCAAGGAGCCCACTACTTCTGCTGAGGAGGCAGCTTTCCTGGGGGCAAGTGCTATGCTGGAGCAGCTTCCAAGGGCTGCTGGGCAGGCTCAGCACACATACGTCAGCATCAAGCCCGCACACAACTTGCTTTTTTTCACCTTATAAGTTTGCTTAGGCAGCAGAGCTTGGGAAAAGTGCATTTAAAATGAAGAAAAATCACCACCTTGGCCACATAGTGTGTAATTGCTATTTCTTCAAAGTTATCCACTTCCCTCTATCGGGTCACTGAGTCTAGCAGAAGTTATTCAGCATTTCCAGACCAGGCTGTGCAGTTTGAGACACCTCTGACAGCAACAACGTGCGTGTGCAGCCCTCTAGTGCCCACTCCCAGCCATGTTTCAGCATGACCATCTTACCAACACCAGTGGCCGTGTCCCTGCAGAGCTGCCACAGCTTTCTGCCTCTCTGCCATGAGGAGGACCTGTCACTCCCAAAACCACTCCTGATGTGCAGCAGGTCACTGGCTTTGCACCCTGAAGCCCATGGCACCTTTTTTTCCAGGAGCTCTCTTCTCTTGCACATTCTGCTGTCCCAGCTCCATCCAGCCAGAAACCTTCCTTCAGCACGCTGAAGGGCTGTACACCTGCATTTGTATTGCAGGGTAACATCCCCAACAGACCACAATTTTTTGATTCCTCTAATTTATCCATGAATGCTGACCATTTCCCCTTCACCTGGGGCATCAGCTCTGGCTCGGGATGCAGAGAAGCCCAAGCTTCCTAAGGCTCTCTGCTCCAGCTTCACGGCTGCTGCACTTCACCACCCTGCGTGTGATCCAGCTGCTCCTGTCCTCTCTGGCAGGTGTCACCTCAGTAACCCCAGCAGGGCCCAAGGCTGGGTCAGCAGCCAGGGTGGCATCAGGGCTGCAGCCCCTGTGCAAGGTCAGCCCTTTGCCACCCGCTCAGCAGCTGTTACCACCCCTGCCTAGGGGCCCAGCTGGCTTTTAGGGGGTCTGTCTCCCCTTGTATCTCCACTTACCTCCAGTTTCTGCTCCTGTTGACTTTCTGGAGACCCCAGAGCACACCTCTGGGAGGGACCCAGCTTTCCCCAGAGCCACACCAGGGATCCTGCAGCAAGTTGCTGGGTTTAGCCTGCTGTGACCTTTATTTGCTGGCCACAGGTGCCTGCAGTCTGCCCTTCCCATCTCCCACTGGCAGATCCTAATGAGGCCCAGACCCCATCCCAAATGCTCTCCAGGTGCTAAATGAAGCCAACGTCACCCTCTTCTGCGGCAGCCCTGGGGGCACAGCACACGGGTCTCAGCACCGGGCAGCTTGGTTTAAGGCCACATCCGTGGGGAGAGTGGTTGTTCCGGCTGCCGCAGCTGGAAGATAACACAGCTCTTTATGGACACAAACCCTTTTCTTATCTGTCATTTATTGCAGATGGAAGTAACCTTTTCTTGTGTGTTGTGCTGAGGGCTCAGTTTAGCTGCCTGAGCTCTGCCTAGCACCAGAGGGCACCTGTGACAGCCCAGAGGGATGGCGGAGGCATCAGAGGACCCCAGCAGACCCGTGTCCTTCTGGAGGCAGGTGGAGCACCCCAGGCCATCTCCAAGGGCTCTGCGCCCCTATGCTCAGGCAGCTGTAGCAGCCCAGTCCTTACTCTAGCAAACCCATATCCAGACCAATCTTCTCCTTCTCCCATGTCTAGAGAAAAGCATTTATTTCCAAGCGTCGTCTCTTCCCCGCCGGCCGGGACATCTGCTTGGCAAACAGCACTTTGGGTGCTCCCTGGGGCTGGCCTACGGGGAGCAGAGCGCTGCTGCTGCCGGCTGCGATGGGTTTAGCCACCCTTGCTTATTGGGCTGGGGTAGAAACAGGTGCCCTGTCCCAGGTCACAGACCCCTCCAAGCAGTGCCAGCCCTCGCACCCATCCCCAGGGCGCCCGGGCTGCTGAGCCGGGTCTGCTCCCTGTCAGGTGCTCTCCTGGCAGCTTTCACTTGCCCGGAAAGCTTAAAAAGGCCCAAGTTTGGTGTGTTTTCCTTCCCCACACAGATGATTCACTGCACTTTCCTCTGTAAACAGTGGGTGGATCCCAGCTGGATTTCCGGGAGCGACACGGCACAGATTCCTGGCTTGGGGAGCCGCAGCTCCACGCCTCCTTCTCCATGTCCTCCCAACCTGTCCTGCAGCAAAGCACAAGTGCAGGAGCAAACCTGTGGTCCATGCACACCTGCACAATGCCTATGGGGTGCGGAGGGGAAAGAAAGGCCCAGCGTGCCCTAAGCCAGGTCGCTGGATGCAGGCGAGCTGCCGTGCATTGTGCACCCCTCACTGCCGTGCACCCCTTGCTGCCGTGCACCCCTCGCTGCTGTGCTCCCCTCGCCACCCACTCAGCCTCTGCAGGCTCCTTTCCCCTGCATCACAGCAGGCTCATCGCATCTGCCTCACGCTGTCTGCGAAAAGCTTGATGCTAGCTAAGAGCTAACCAGCTCTCGCCTCCCACTGTGCCCTAGTTACAAGATGAGGGCACCGTTTGCAAAGAGAAGTGCTGGCTAAGCCCAAAATCTTTTTTTTTTTTCCAAGGGACTAATTGCAAGGCTAGCTGAAAGGAATTACTTAGAGATGAGCTGACACTTCCCTTGGCGTTCCTCATCGGGCATTTGTGGGCATGGAGCAGTGTGGGAACCGGCATGATGCCTGCCCTGCACCAGGCAAAAGCTTCCCATCACGTGTGACGTGGTCCTTGATCCAAAATCACTCTGCAAAGCTCCATCTCCTCTCACATGAGACCTGGGGCAGGCAGGAGCATCCCTGCCAGGAGGGCTGGCAGGGACTGGGGTCACCCACCCAATGTCCCAGCGTGGGGCCAATCAGGGGGGAAGGGTCCCCCTGCACCCCCGTGCCCAGCCCCAGCCCCGGGCAATGCCGGGGGCGGTGGGAGCCCTGGGCAATGCCGGGATTTTAGCCACTAGAGGGAGGAGCGGGAGGTCGGACGCCGCGGAGACGATGCGCAGAGCTCCAGCACTGCGCGATGGGTCCCAGATCCGGACACGGGCACTTATCTCTCACCCTGAGATGCCTGAGCCCAACCCTGGGCTGGGACCCATCCCAGGACCCATCCTGCTCCAGCCACGCACAGCGCCTGACCCTGGCCAGGCTCTTTTCAAGTAGAAACATGGTTTTGAACATCAGGGGGATTTAAACCTTGGGGAAACATCAGTCCTGGGTGCAGAGCATAGGGAAGAGGCAGCACGACACTGTCCAGGGCCCACCAGGCTTTTCCAGCCGGGAAGGC
>NW_009202655.1:2396-2763 GCF_000690835.1 Fulmarus glacialis | reverse complement strand
CCCCCGCCCCCCCTACAGCTCCCCGAGATGTTTCTGAGGGCGAAGAGAAGCCTTTTTGCTGCGCTTTCATTCCTGGAGAAGCTACTTCTACCCTGTGACCTGCAGGGTGGCTCCTCCACCCCCGCCAGCCCCCGCTGCCGGTGGGAAACTCCAGCCCTGCCGCCTTTCCTCCGCCACACCTGCCAAAAACACGGGCTTCTGCTTGTGCTGGGGCAGTGTTCAGGGTGCTCCCAGCTTCGCGCCCTCCTAGTAAGCCGCTCCTTCACTAGCCTAAATCCCCGGAGCAGCATCCGCTGGGCTGGGGCCACCACCTGCAGACCGTCACCCCAAATCCTGCCCTGTTTGCTAATGCAAAGCTTGCAGGGGG
>NW_009202655.1:386-1826 GCF_000690835.1 Fulmarus glacialis | reverse complement strand
GGGCTGCCGGCATCTGTGGACCAGGGCTGGAGGGGAAACAGGAACCTTGAGGGGAAAAACAACCCGAGAAACTCCCTTCCCCCCCGGCCACGCTTCCTCCAGGGCCGCCAGCGCGGAGGGGACTGGTTTGTGCTGCCGCAGCACACTTAGCGGGGAGCTGCGTGGGGTACGTGCTGCCATCAGCATCTCTTCGGGGGCAGAAGGAGTTGCTCTGGAGGGGTAGGTGCCATCTCTGGCAGTCGCACCAGCCGAACTCCTATGCATGTCCCCTGTTCATTTCCATTTCTCCCCCTTCCTGGTAATTTAGGAAATCTCACCCAATTTCTATCCATGTGGCCAGAGGGCAGAAGGTCTCAAAGGATATGAAAATCTGACATGGGATAAAAATAGCCAGGCAGGTGGAGGGGGAGCCCGAGTTCAGAGAGATGCAGCCTGAGCGAAACCCTGGCTGCGTACAGAAAGCTCTGCAGGGGAGAGAGGTCTGGCACCACTGCTGGCCGTGCCTTCGCACGGGGAGGTTTCCTGCGAGAGGTCACTGATGGTTATAACCATGGCTGAGCTCCTCTGCAGCCGTGCAAACGCTCAGCGCAGGGCTTGGTGGGCAGGAGTCCTTCGCACCAGCATCCCCACTGGTGCAGCCCCTCGAACCCGGTTTCGAGGGATCAGGCTCCGCGGACGAGCCGAGGCTGCTTGGCTCTTTCAGCAAGGGCGTCTCTGGCCTCGTGCTGTCATGGTTTCACAGCGGAAGAAGCACCTGCTGAGCCAAAACTACCCCAAACACCGCATCTTTCATCCCAAGGGCAAGGCTGAAAGATGTGGTTTCCCCCGTGTATTAAATTTTTCAGTGGAGGAATAGGGGCGTGCAGGTAGTTTGCTGGCTTAGAGGAGAGAGAAAAGGAAAGAAGCACAGGAGCCAGACACTGAATCACACGAAGCCCAATGTCCGTAGGTTTAGGTCTGGAGATGGACTGAGCCTCAGCTAAGGCTGACGCGTGGGATTAGCGCTGTATTAGACACCTGTGAGTCCACACTGGGGAGAAACCTTGCCTGGGGAGGAATGGCTGGTGCTGGCTAGGCACGAGCCTGGATCTGGGCTCTCCTTTGGGCTTCTCTAGTGTCTACTAAAGGGTTGAGCAGCAACTGTTGCCCTGCAGCACCTCCAGCCGCAGCCTCCCTGCTGTGCACAGCCTGGGGCCGCATCCCGCTGCCCCCTCCGGGGAGGGGACCGCATCTCAGCCGCGGTGGAGCTGGGGAAGCCCTTGTCCCCCTCTGCCCCAGAGGCTGTGGCTGGCCACTGGGACAGTCCCGCAGGCTGCAGCCATTTCACTGGTCCCCTTTCCAGGTGTCCTCCCAGAGCACTGGGCAGCTGCATCACTTTTCGTCCACAACCCCGCAGTACTGCGGGGCTCAGGCACTCGGAAAGCACGCGTCAGCCTTCCC
>NW_009202655.1:0-216 GCF_000690835.1 Fulmarus glacialis | reverse complement strand
CTTTGAGCAGGAGCACTGCGAGGTGTTTTAATTGCCTGCTAATTTCTGAGCCCTAAAATGCACCTTGGTCCTGCCAGCTAACTTTCTCTGCAGTCGCAGGAGCTTGAAGGTGTTTTTTTTTAACTGGCTTTCTTTGGACAGGCAGGAAAATCCAGCTGCCGCCTGTTCCTCTGCCCCCTCCCCAGAACTGGAAGGTGGATTTTCTTCACCCAGAGC
>NW_009202654.1:0-3472 GCF_000690835.1 Fulmarus glacialis | reverse complement strand
GGCCCCGGGGCTGGGACCCCCGCCTGAGGGGCCGGGACCCCCGCCTGAGGGGCCAGGCCAGGCCCTGGGGGCTCTCCCTGGCCTGCGGGTGCCATCTAGTGAGAGACAGAGCTGGTTTCCTCAGGGTGCCAGACACCTTTTCTGACCCAAAAATAGACACCCCAGGAGCATGGAGGCAGCTCTGGACAGGAGATGCTGCTAAATGCTAAAAGCATTTAAGCGATATTTGCACAGTTGGGTTTTATTTTGGCTTGGTTAAAACCATGTCCGTGCAGCTTGCAGCCCCTTAAGACCGCTGCTGGGTGCTGGCCAGGGCTCAGGGAGCCCAGCGTTTCCCCGTGCACACGGGGAGCCAGGCCAGGACACCCCAGCTTGGGGCACCGATAAGGCACAGGCGATGCCTGGGCCGGCGATTTGTGCCAGGCAAGCGTTGGAGTTCCCCTGCAGCCACAGTACAGAGGGTTCACCCCAGGGCAGCAGCCTCAGCTGCAAAGGTAAAGGAGCACGTTTCACCTCCCCAGGCTTGGGCAAGCTCAGTGGAGAGCCACGGCCCAACTTCTCTCTGCCTTCAGGGCTGCGCAGCCCAGGGGGTGGGAGCAGGAGGGTGCTGGGCAGTGCCTGGGCTGCTGCTGCTGCCCAGCGTCCCCAGAGCAGGTGGCCCACAAGTCCTGCTGCTTTTAAAGAGACTCAGTCCTGTGACCCCCGTGGGGCTGCTGCTTGCTGCATGCAGCCAAGAGGCCTCCAGGTCCCTCAGCTCCTGCTAACAGGGAAACTTAATTTGCCAGTTCCATGCTTCTTTCTGCGGTCTGCTCTCATCCCACTGCCATCCCCTCGCACGGCAGCTCCATCTGCGAGGGCTGTGGCTGGGTCCTGCGCTGAGCCTCCCCGCACAGGTCGGGGCACCCATTGCAATGGAAGATGGGATGAAAGATGCAGTGACACTAGTCCCATGCAATGTCCGTATGAGCCTGTGAAACTTGCTCGCACGAAACAGGGCTTGGCAGCAGTACTGGAACGTTTTTTTTTTGGAGCAGCCAACCTCTCCTTCCTGCAGTGTCATCCGGCTGCGCTGGCCAGACCTGCTGCTGCTCGTGGCTGGGAACCACTTCCCATCTTGCTGGATTATTCCTCTGCCGGCCAGTCCATGCTGCCGGGTTCCTCCTCGAGGCGTGCAGGGGTCCTTACCAGGACGAACGCAGCTCCAGAGGGGCTGCAGGATCCGCCCGGACATGTCCATGCCTCTCAGGAGGTGAAAAGCTCTGTGGTGCCCAGGCGAGAGCTCGCAGGGGCCATGCCTACTCCTTCCCCTTCCCGCTGCCCCAGCTGGCTCTTTGCATTAGCATTCATGGCAGCTTTGTTCATGCTTCGAGGGGAACACATAACCCCATGCTGCTGCTGTGAAATGCAGAGCTCTGAGACATGCGTCTGTGGTAAGACATGGTCTTTTGAAATTGGATACCACTGGGGCTGCAATGTCCCAGTTTCTCTCCGCTAACGTCCCCGGTTTGGTTTTCCCGTCTGCTTTTTTGGCCGCCTGCAAGTTGGCAGCTCTCGCCTAGTGTTTCTCTTCAGTGCCTTGTGTGAGAGTGTGTGTGTGCTTTTTCCTTCCTTCGTGGGCTCAGCTGTAGATCCTTGTTCTGATTCCATGCAAAATGACCTAGAAAACTAATTCTTTTCAAACCATTGCAAGAAGGAAAAAAAAAACAAACCAAGAACGGGGGGGTGGGGGGGCGGCAGAGAACACATTGAAATAATTTTCCAGAGAAAAATTTTTCCAGAATTCAAACCCCAGAAATCTGCTTTAGTGCAACACTTCACATCTCCCTTGCCTTCTTTCCCACACCATTTTCTGGGGCGAGGAGCAGGAGTTTTGCAGAAATCCAGTGGCAATGTCATGACAGACAAGTATTTCCTTAATTTCCACAGCCAAGTGACCTCTATTACAGCCTAGGATGCGGGCCAGGCTTTGATATGTAGATAAGCTCTGAAAATGTTTCCATTACCAAAAGAAAAACAAGCAGGCACCAGGCTTGGAAATGGCCAGAGCTAATTGCTGTGCTTAGGAAAGGTAAAGCTGCCCCAATGCACCGGAAAGATGCCTGGGCTGCCAGAGTTATTCTTTTCACGTGTCTCAAATCTCCCCTAATCTTTTCCCGTTGACTGAGAAAATCTCAGTGTTGGTGGATCCTGGCACTCTGGGTGTCTGTGCTCCCACGGCCCGGCTCAGCTCGCTGAATGCCCTGCCCTGGCCCCCAGCCTGACCTCGGGGACCCCCCTACCTCCTCCTCCATGCCATGCTGGGGCACACAACCTCATGCCATGGGCTGGTTCTGCTCCCATCCCAGACGGGATCCATTCCCATCCCAGGATCTTGCCCATACAGATCTGTTCCTGACTGGAATGTTCAACTTTGGGCAGATTCGGTTAAAATTTGCCCCAAGGTGTCAAGGCCCTTTCCTCTGCCCCTCGTGTTTCTCATCATAGTCCCATGTACGTGCGACTGCCAAGTATTTCCTTCATTTCAAGCTTCCCAAAAAACAAGAGTTTGTCAGATTTATTCTTTCTCACCCGTTCCTGGTGTCACGTGGGAAGCGACACCCTGCCTGGGCCGGCCTCAAGGAGTTATTTATGCTCACGTCTGCGCTTTAAGTACCGAGCTGCGGTGGGCATGTAATCTGGCTCTCCTCAGCTTTGTAGTCTCTCAGCCCATTAGTTTCTTTCTTATATCCGTTTGCAAAAGACCTCTATAAATTCTTTAAATGTCAAGTGGTTACGGCCTATTCCCAGCTGGGCTGACTCATTTGGATGTAACTGAGGTTGCGTTTCCCTTGCAGCTATTGGCTTTTCCTCCATGCTCAGTGCTTTTTTTTCTTTTTGGTGAGTTTTTCTCTGCCTTGCTGGACACAGGAGCTGAGCCAGTGAGCACCGCAGGCATGTCTTAACCCATACAGGAATCACCTCTTCGGTCTCTCAAGTACATGTCCAAGAGTTTTCTTTTTAATCCAAAGGGATTAAAGGTCTCCTGAGGCCCTGGACTCGAGGGATGGGGTGGAGGGATTATCCTCAGTTTTGGCTCGCTCTGTCGCCATCCTCTCGACTGAGCCCAGGCAGGAGCGACTGAATCCCACGCTGGGAAGTGAGGCAGCGGGAGGTTTGAATCCAGCTCCTAAAAAAACCCCACAGTAGGTCATCACAAAACAACACTGCTAGAGCTGACAGCAATTGCTGGTCTTGTTGACACCCTCTGTGGAGGGATGGATGGAGTAAGGCTTGAATTAGTACCCTGGCCTCTGGCCAAGGTCTTGCCTCAAGACAGTCCAGCTGATTTTTAAGAAAGCCACTGTGGCCACGTTTAAATAAAACCATTTCTAGAGAAGGGCACTCTTGCAAGGACAGACCCAGGCAGCGCTGAAGCCCCTGGCTTTAACACCCCGAGGGCATCACGCACCAGGCACGCTCCTCCGTCCACCGC
>NW_009202653.1:498-10357 GCF_000690835.1 Fulmarus glacialis | reverse complement strand
GCAGGGCAGAGCGGCGGAGAGGGAGCGGTTCGGTTTCCCCCGCGGTTCTTCATTTCAGCTGGTTTTGCGGTAAAGCCGTGTGCCGCCCGGCTCCTGCTGCAGATCGCCCTGGGCTGCTGGCTGAGGTTCGCCTTCTCTCTCCAGGGACGCTCAAAATCAGAAGCAACTTGTGAAAATTTGTCCGTGCGTGGCAGTGGTTACCATCCAGTTACCTCCGCGGGGATTCAGCCTGCCAGGTCTGCTCCCAGAGGGTCCGGTGCGGAGAAGGCTCCTTTGGCTGCTGGTGCCGACGGAGAGGTTGGCTTGGGCCGGGAAGGACTCCTGGTCTGGTAATGGGAACGCTGGTCTGAGCTCTGCAAGGGGAGCCCCGAGAGTGGAGC
Organism: Fulmarus glacialis; assembly: GCF_000690835.1. Taxonomy (NCBI): domain Eukaryota; kingdom Metazoa; phylum Chordata; class Aves; order Procellariiformes; family Procellariidae; genus Fulmarus; species Fulmarus glacialis. The sequence continues at coordinate 9,977 of NW_009202653.1, read as the reverse complement.
GGAGATCTCTATCACCCAGCTGAGGATAAGGAGGAATAAACCAGAGCTGATCCACTTCCATCCCACGGGAGCACTCCTGGGAGGGTAATTATTTCATGTTCCTATTGTTTTATTCCCTCAGCGGAGCAAGTTTTGTAGGAGCGTGAAAGAAAGTGGCAGGGTTAGCTGAAGTGGTGGATGCTTTGTGCATCTGCCGTGCTGGGAGAAGGGGATCGCTGCTGGGGACTCCCGGTAGCAATGCCGTGTCCGAGCTGGAGCCACCTGCACCGCCACGGTCCCGCCAGCATCCTCTCCCCTTGTCATCTGCCAAAGCTGGACCGGCTGCGGCCACGTTGTTCGCCTACATCTGAGTTGGTGTTTGTTGTTCCTGGGAGTTACTGCTGATGGTTCTGTTTTAAAGGGGTGCCGTGCAGTTTGACCGTGTAAATGCTACACAATGTGTGGCTGGAAGGGGCCAGTTCCTGGAGGCAACTGCATGCGATCCAGAGAGAAATTATTAAGATTCATTTTAAAAGTAGGTTTCACTGTGTCTGCTCTTTCCTCTGGGAAAGTGTTCCAGAGTCGCATCTTACTGCTGGAAAGAAACCTTATTCTTATTTCCAGCCTACTTATGCTGACGTTCCCCTTATCTGCCAGCATGTGTCAGGAAATACATGAGTATGTCAAAACTGAGAGTCAATGGGTTCTTTTTGCATCTCTTGCATCATCTTCCTGAGAACTAAAAAAGTAAAACAGGCTTGAAATGAAAACTAATGCTGCTAAGCGCAAAATGTAACTAATTAGGCTGGACACTGGCTGTTTGAGTGGCATTCTTTGTTTTGGTGTTTGCAGGAGTCATTAGTCACGCTGCGATGGCACTTCTTGTTAGCGTTGGAGAGCGGATCTTTCAGGTCTTACGTATGTGTCTTTCACTGGGAGTTCAGGGAGCCTCGTGGTACGAGGAGGGAGTACCAGGAGCCGGTTCCTGTCGGCTTTTCAGCCTGGCTCTGGGCAGCCTCCTGGCAGCCGAGCTCCGGACGGCTCAACGCCCCAGGACCCGGATCCTGTGGCTGCTTACGAGCCCTGGGTATCCCTAGCTCAGGGGACTCGGATCGCATTGTTGTGCACGTGCAGGAACCGGACTCTCTCGGAATCCTTTGTGCTCCTTCCTGATCAGCTGCAGTGTACAATGAACGAGCGCTCCGGCCCTAACAGCTGTCTCGTTTTTATTCTTGTCTGTAGCTTGGCGCCTTGGAGGAGAGAGGATGGCTCAGGAGACAAACCAAACCCAGGTGCCTCTGTTGTGTACCACAGGCTGTGGATTTTATGGCAGCCCCCGGACTAACGGGATGTGCTCCGTTTGCTACAAGGAGTTTCTACAGAGACAGCAGAGCAGTGACCGGATAAGCCCCCCAGGTAGAGGATTTTTGTCTGAGAAATCTATCTTAAATGGGTGCCTGGATGCAAACTGTGCTAAGCAACTGGGATAGAGCATGGTACTGGTACTGGCCACCAGCAGATTTATTCCCTCCTGGAAAACTTGTGTCTTTCCCTTTTCGTGTAGACCCAACCCTCTAAATCAAAGACCCGAGCCTTTGAGCACTTCTGTTCCCTGTAAGGGGGTCAGTTCTGTTCTTCCCAGTCCCAGCATTTGAGAAGCCCCATCCCAGTCAGCACCTTCCAGTAAACTGTAAAACCTCACTTGTGCTAACAGCGGCACAAATTTTTGGCTTTTACCTGCTCCCTGAGTTACGTGCTGACTGCTGGGAACCATGACAGATCCCTGAAATGAAATTTTATTTGGGAAGAATTTGGCCTTTTGGGTTTGCATAATTTTCTTATCTTAACAGTGTTGACAATCAAAAGCGATGAAATAAAAGGTTTGTTTCTTGCAGCTAAACAGAGCTGACATATCACCGAGCTGGGAGGCAGCTAGGTGCACAGAAAGGATGTTCTTTCCATCATTAGCAGGATTTTCTTTTGCTGAGAGTTTGTGCAGATGCCCCATGTACAGGCTTTGCAATACTGGTGAGAAACGCCTTCTAGAGATCTTTCACAGTTTTGTTCCTGAGTGTAATAATGGCCTGCCTTGAATTACCCACCCAAAATATATATTGGGAACACAGCTCTTCCTGACAAAGGGTTTTTCTAAAGACCCTGCCTTAGATCCTTGGCTGACATAAACCAACATGTTTCTATGGAAGCCAGTTCCTTTCAGCAGATGAGGATCTGGTTCTTATACCTTGGAGAAGTTGCAAAGTAAAGTTGGGTTCAAGGTATGTTGGTAACTGCAGCACTTTCCTTTACGCTGATAGGAGAATATTTATGCTGATGTGGAGTTTGCTTTGCAAGGTTGAGGAGAAGGGGAATCAAAGAATGACGGAGGTGTCACGGGTGACTGAAGTCAGATTTTACCAGATGTTAAAAAGCACACAGTAATGGAAGGCATTCAGCTGACAATTCCTGCGAATAAACTGTCATCCCTCAAAAGGGAGTTCGCAGATCCCGAGGAGCTAAACAGATCTCCATAAACGAGGCCTGCAGTCCTCAGGAAGATGAACTTCAGAAGGATGTTATTATGGTCCTGATACAAGGAGTCATTCCTGATCTAATGTAAGAATAGCTGCACTAGGTCACAGTAAGGTCCAGCACTGATGTGTTGTCCCCACAGAGACCTATGCACAAATTTGGAGGGGAGAGTATAAGAATAGGGGATCTGGGAGTGATCCCAACTGGGGTGTGCCCTCCCAGCTCCTGGTAGGGAGCAGGAGGTTAAAGCCTGCTGAAAGTGCTTGTCCTGCTCTCTCCTTGGCTGTCAAGCACCCGAGGAACGTGCTGGCGTTTTTAAGAGTTTACCAAGACTGTCATCTTGTCTCGTAGCACCCAGTGGTCCCAACAGCAGCCCCATGGCTTCAGATTCAATTGCAGGGCAGCGTGCAGAGGGAGACTCCGCGCCTGAGGATGTGAAATCCAGGTAGGGGCGTAGTCTACAGGGCGGGGGGATCTACAGCCGTGCTAAAAACCAGCCCTGGGACACAAGGGGTAGGCTCTCATCCTTCATATGGCCAAGGGGATCTGTAAAGCGGGCTAGATCACAGTTCACTGTGACCCTGGTTTATCTGGAAGACTGAGATGTCCCTGATGATTATGACTGATGCGTAGAGTCAGGTACCAGAGGGTCGGTAGGAAATTAAAACCTGTAGTAAACTAATGGCATCCTGGTTCTCTTAGAGCCAGTGCACCTCATCTGTCACTAGCTGGGTTAAACTGTTGGGTTTCAACTCATTCCTAAGTGAAAGTACCTGGTGACAATCCAGTCTGGAAGCTGTGACAGCAGGATTAGGGACCTCAGTCATGTTTGATAGGAAGGAAGATAGTACTGCACTGAGCTCTACCATTGCATTACAGCCCTGACTCACAACTCTCTTTTCCTGTCCCTGGACTTGTTTGGATGGGCTGTTGCCTTGGCTTTGAGATACAGTTGGGTGGAAAAGGAAACTGAGATCATCACAGACTCATTCCGTTTGTATCTATGAAGAACTTTGATCCCAAATCTCAAGGGAATTGGCCTGCTGTACTCCTGAGCTACCTCTGAGTATAATGAAATTAACTTAATGGGCTGAAGATCTCTCCCACATAACTGTTCATCAAAAGAAAATACTTGTGTTTGTTCTATGGTTTGTTTGTTTGTTTGTTGCAAATGCTCCCAGTGCTCAGACTCCTGTGACCCATCAGATGACGGCCATGAGCATATCCAGAGAAGAAAACAGCAGTGAGACAGAAGAATTCATCAAGACAGAAGAAGCCTCATCAGCATCTTCCTCATCAGGTAGATGGTTCGGCCTTTGCATGAGTCTGAATGACACCGATCTCGCAAGTCGGTTTGAGCAGGAAGGGGACTAACTCCAGGGGACAGTTGTTACCTCCCAGCAGGGAAGGTACACCTAGCAAGAGAGCTAAGGAGAAAACAGTTTGTCTGTTTCTGAAACGGGGAGGAGAAAAAATGATGTGCCTGAGGGCAGGCCGATAGAGATTGCTTTGTGGGCTGAGGGCTGAGTAGCTGCCAGCCCTCGACTCGCTGGCAGGAGGATAATCTTCCATGATGCCTATCCTAGTGAATGGCAGAAAGCCCAGAGCATCCCACAGCCTGCTGCACGGCTGTTGTTGGCTGCAGTTCCCTGCCATCTCTCGAGGGAGGAAAGGAGACGGATCCAGTGTAGTCTTGGGAGAAATGAGACGTCTTTGTGGCGGTGCCCAGGGGCAGCTGCTGGCTTGGTTGTTGTTATCCTGTGTGATGGGAGGCTTACCTGCCCCGCAGAAGGGAGTGTTAACGCTGTCGCTTTGTTTGCAAAGTGGGTACCTTGAAGTGATAGAGGAGCACGGGTGTCGTTGCCCAGTGGGGTACATCCTCCATTTGATGAGTTACAGGGTGAGCCGTTGTGTGGCAGCCGAGCCAAGTGACACTGCACTGGAGACACCCTCCTTCAGTTCAACTGACAGTTTGCTTGCATTCAAAGCTAAAAAAACTGCAAGAGTTGTTGGTTGCTAAAAAAACAGGCTCTAGTCACCTCACATGACTCTGCATTTTGGATTTGGTAATCCCTGGCCTGCAAGCCCAGGAGACATTTTACAACAGGCAGGTGAGAGACTATTTGGTGAAAGAGGCTTGGAAGAGCCTGCCCCTTTCTTCTGATTGTGGGATTTTTAGAAAGTTGTTTAGGGTCAGATCCACAAAGCTATCTCTGCCTCTAACTGTTTGTCTCCTTAGCCTGATTTTCAGAGCGGCGTGCACTGCAGATGTGTATCTGCTAGCAGTTGGAGCTCCTCCCTCCTGTTGATTTCTCTAACCTGCTTAGGTACTGTAGGAAATCCTGCTAAGCATCAGTGACCTTTAACAATCTGGCTTTCAGAGCTCAGTTTTCCTTTTGGTAGATTAGAGACAGTGTTGACTGTCTGTGTAAAGCATTCTGAGACCTACATACGAGGAACACTTACATAAGAGTTAGCAAAAATAATTAGTAGTACTTACCAGAGGTTAACTTTTTTTTTTCCTGTGAAGATTAACTCTAGGCTCAGCTGTGCAGTTGGGTTACTGTACATCAGTTAAGCTGTAGTGACTATCCAGATGCATGCTTAACCTATGGCAAGCACCAGGTAATTCTACTTAGTATTACCTTTTATCAGCAGGAGCTAAATGGCATCACGTTACCTTAGATAAACCGTAATATCTCCTTGGTGTTTCTGAGCCTTGAACTTAAGGAATTTGAAACAGAGAGAAAACATGAGGCTGTGTGAGATGTAGATCTCTGTGGAACAAGGCAAATCTCAGTTTGGGGTATGTCAGCCCGGGCAACGAGCACGCAGAGGTGTCTGGCACAGACCCAGAATCGATAGGGCCTCAAGCAGCTCGTGTAATAAAACAATGTGTTGCTTGGTTTATCAAGAAGAGTAGCAAAATTCTTGCCTCTGTTTCAGGTACCCTGCTTGAAATATCCCAGAACACAGCTGAGGGCAAGACAGCTTCAGAAAAACCGAAACAGAAGAAGAATCGCTGCTTCACTTGCCGGAAGAAGATAGGGCTAACTGGTAAGACCCTGGCTATGGGGAAGATTTGCCTGTGGCCTAACTAGTCTGGTTTCATAGCCCTGCGATCTCCTTGTGCTGTGATACTGCCTGGGTGCAGAGGGTTGGTGTGGGTCAGCGGTTGGAGGTACCTGTCCAAAAAATACTTTACATCCGCAAGACGTGGTGCTGCAGGGGAGGTGGGAGGGGAGCTCCGACCTGCCAACAGCGCTGTCCGAGGCAGTAGCCTGGGGAATCTGCCACTCACTGTCAGGGTCCCCACCAGCCCTTGGATGCAGGATTGTGGAACTGGATGGAGCCGTGCCTCTTGGGTTATTTCTGCCGCTTGGCGGAAGCTGCTTGTAGAAGCAAAGGCAGTGCTCACTGTGGATCTAGTTCTGCTCCTGTTCAGGTCAGTGGTAAAGCTTTCATGATAGCAACATGAACTGAGTTAGACCCAAACTGAAAATCACGCTCCAAGACTCATCCCATTTGTTAATGTTGCTTGACTTCCACCGTTAGCTTCCTGAGAGCGGGATGGCTCTCAGTGTTCAGCCTGTAAAGCTGAAGAGAGAGAAGTGCTGAGATGGTGTCAGGTGACTGGTATCAATGGGAAAACTACCCCTGGAAAGGCAATTCATGAAGCAATTAACTTGGCTGTGGTTTGTTAATAAAAACATCATTCCCCTAAATTGACTCTGGCATTTAGTGTTTCCCTGGAAAAAGTTAACTCTAGAGCCGTGCAGGTCACGCTGTTCTAGCAGAGCGCTCGCCTCTTTAGCCTCCTCGGTGCGTTCAGCAGCCAGGGACTGCACACACATTTCTGTTTTCACCGAAGTTGCTTTGGCTGCTTTTGCCCGGGAGGTTTGCCCAGTGTCTGACACTGTGGAACCCGAGCTTGCCTGGATATTTGAGGGTGCTGTCATAGAAAAAATGTGGGTTTATAAGCCTAAGACTGGGCAGGGTACTCTGTGCCCAGCCTTCAGATCTGCAGGGAGGATTGTTTTCCTGGATGAGTGTTTCCTTAAGAGCTTCAAACTGTGAGAAATTTCCTCTCCTTTAGGAATCAACTTGCAGAGAACTCCTGTGAATTCAGGGCATTTAGGATGAAATGCGTTTTCTCAAATAGGAGTAAACTGACACCTTGTAGCAAAGTATTTGTGGTCTTTACAGCCTGTAGGTGGAAAGACGTGAAAGGAAAGAGCGTGAGTCACTGCCAGCGCGACAGGGAGCTGATCTGCTGTCCTGCAGCAAACCCCCTTCCTGCTGTGTGCCTCAGTTTCCCAGTGTGCTGTGATAACGGTAGCACTTCTGAACAGCATTATTTCCAAGTGAAGTGACTAAATTATGAATTTTGAAGCCTAAATAGCTCGAAAGTGATCCTAATGAGGTGAAGGTTTTGCTGCTTGCTGGCTTACTGCTGGTCAGTCCAGATGCTGCTGCGTGACGCCTGGGGAGCCAAGCTGGCTCAGAGGGCTTGGCTCCAGCTCAGGCTGCCTCATTGCAGGCTGGGGAGCCTGGTCTGGATTAGCAATCTGGCACTCTGCAGTCCCCAGCATGTCCCTTGTCCCCAGGGAATGCAGAGAGCAGCTGCTCTGGGAGTGTTTCCCACCGCCGTGACAGCTGGGGCTGCCCAGAGCATGCGTGCGCTCACGGGAGCAGCTAAGCCAGAGGAAATCAAAGAGCAAGCCCCCCCACTGAGACTCCCTTTCGCCTGTCAGGGACAGTGGCCTCCCTCCCTCATCTGACCCTCTTTCTGCATTAGTGGAGTTTCCTGGCCTGGCAGGAAAGAGCGGGGGCCCTGCCGCCTTCCTGTCCGGCTGGACAGGGACTAATGCGGCTTTGTCTCTCTGCTCTTTCTCCCTTCAGGCTTCGACTGCCGCTGCGGGAACCTGTTCTGTGCCATTCACCGGTACTCCGACATGCACGCCTGCCCCTACGACTACAAGGCAGAAGCCGCCGAGAAGATCCGTAAGGAGAACCCCATCGTTATTGCTGAGAAGATCCAGAAGTTGTGAAGGGGGCTGAGCGGCTCCAACTGCAGCCAGGTGGCTTGGTGCTCCTCCCCTTCCTCCCAGCCTTCCTCTTCCTCCCAGCCCCATTGGTGGTGCCGATGGGGACTCCAGCAGCACACACGAACCAGCACCCGGACATAGAGACTCCTTGCACCTCTTTGGCAGAAAGTTGGCGTTCCTTCTCTTCCTTCCTGCCCGTACAACAGCCACAGCTCAGCTGATCCGTTCTCGACCAGCTTCCCAAGGGAAAAGGGACCGTCCTGCCCCACTGCTCCAGTGCCAAGACCTTTGGACTTGTCTTCCGCCGGGGCGGTTTGCGTGGCGCGGGCAGCAGGGCTCTACTGCCTTTCCCTTCAGCCGGCAGCTCCGAGTCCTGCGAACCACCTGGGACTCACGGCTGGAGCCCGTGAGCCGCCACTGGGCTTCGTTTCCTCTGCCCCACCGTCTCTTTGTGGTGGATGTAAACCGGGAGCTGGGGAGTCCCGGCAGCAAGGCTGCCTTCTGCTCCGCATGTGGTCTCAGATGCAGAAAAGAGGATTCTGTAGTTTTAATGCCCCAAATACCCCTTCCCTCCCTTTGAGACGCTGTTGTTGAAGCACCGGGATGGTTAAGCAGCAGAGTACCGGCACAGTAAAGTTATTTTGTGGTTTGAAGCGACGTAGACACGCTCCAGCCACAGGTCAGGACCTTTAGGAAAGTACTGCTCACTGCCTCATGCCTCTCGCCACGGGGAGGGAGCTGGCTTGCCAGGCTTGCTGCGTCCTGGGACGTGGCTGGGCTGAGGGACACCCCTGCAGCAGCCTCCCATGCATCAACATCCCCTGAATAACCGCTGGTCGCTTCCCAAGCGAGGTTTGTTGTGACACAGTGGCGCCTGCGCCTCTCCTCTCCCCTCCGCTCCCCGCCTTCTGCCTTACACGATTCTTTCTCATCAGGGTTGTGCACAAAGCTCAGATCGTCGAACCTCCGCTTCCTTTCCTGTCCCTGCACACAGGCGGACGGTGGGGACCCTTCCTCCCCCGTGGGCCTCACTGATACTCGGTGACAGCCTCTCTCCCCTATGAGCACGTTGCTGGACGGAGGGATCTGGGGCACAGGGAGAGGCACGTGGAGGGCTGCAGGGGAAGTGGAAAGTCACAAGGAGGGGCCTGGGGTGCCTCTGTTCATGTGGGGGCTTTCAGAGAAGCCCGTGGAGAGCTCTGGGCCCACTGAAAGACTCACAGAGGTCTTGGGGGTGCCGGAAGACTCAGGCAGGGCTCTGGGGTGCAAGGAAAGGCAAAAAGAGAGCTTTGGGGTACACTGAAAGTACTCAGAGGACTTGAGCACCCAGAGGGCTCTGGGGGGGGACACGTGAAGTGCAGGGAAAGCCAAATGCTGGGCTCGGTAGCAATCCAGAAAAAACCTGTGGAGGGCTCTGGGGCTGTTAGAAAGGAAAACGTGGAGCTCGGGTACATAGTGAAAGGCAGGCGGGGGCTCCTGGGGTGCACCGAAAGCCACCTCTGCACCACACAGGGTCTGCGCCCACCCCAGAGCACCGCGGGGGTGGGGGCTCTCCTCCCTGGGAACGCCAGCAGCGGGGCTGCAGCCACGGGGCTCCCAGCGGTCTCACAAGCAGAGAAACCCGGACAGATCCCAGGGGAAAAGCAGCAGCCTCTGCCCCACTTCTGGCCGTCCCACGCTTTGGAAGCATTTCCCTCCGCATCGGCTCGTACAAGGGCGTCGGAGAGCGGAGCCGCAGGGGCCGAACCAGCAGCTGGGGGGAAATCACGGCAACTCCTTCCAAGTGCCGGTTTCTTCCCCTGTAGATGGCAATTCTGCCCCGGTGATTGCGGGGGGATCGTTCTGAAGGTTTGGGTCTTCCTATCTGATTTCAGCTAAAGTGGTGTGGAAGGTACCGTCTTACGGGGTTGCCAGAAGGATATG
>NW_009202653.1:0-264 GCF_000690835.1 Fulmarus glacialis | reverse complement strand
AGCCATGAGAAATTACAACCACCCCTTGCCTTGCGGTTGCACGAAGGTCGCGGGCCTCTGGGGAGGGGAAGCAGCTCCCATGGATGCAACGGGAAAGCCCACACAGCAAAAGCGGCAGCTGCCTGCTTCTCCGCCACCTACCTTTTCCCTTTTATTTCCTTCCTCTTCATAAGTGTAAATATTAATACAGTCTAGTTTGCTTGGATGCTGTGAATGGTTCGTTATGGGCACGGATGTCTCGCACGCCAGTGCCGGCTTAGCTCT
>NW_009202652.1:0-214 GCF_000690835.1 Fulmarus glacialis | reverse complement strand
GGCTGGGGGACGCGGGGACACCGGGTCCCTCCACGGTGGACGGTTGCGCTCTCCTGCGCATAGAGGGTGGCAGCCCTGAGGCCATGGTGATGGCCTGGCCAGGCAGGGGGATGCAGACGGACGTCAGTGGGAAAGCACGTGGTGACAGCCCAGCTGCTCTGGGCGATGCCACCACTTCCTAAAGGGAGAAAAGCCAAATCCTGCACCCCCAGCA
>NW_009202651.1:322-7984 GCF_000690835.1 Fulmarus glacialis | reverse complement strand
GTCTAAACCGTGAGCCGCCAGCTTCTCCACTTATGAAACCACATAAGTAGTTTAGAGAATCAGCTTTTGTGGAATACCAAAGAGAATTGCTTCTAAACTTCCTAGGTGCCACAAATCAAAGCAGAACAATCCAAAGTAAACTAAATAAAATCAAACCAAATCAGACCAAACCAAACCATGTTTTATGTCAGTCAACTCCAAAACTGAATTCTGCAAGACACCACAAAAACCAGTAAGCTTCATTAATATTGTTTACAGACTGAAGAAGTTGTGTTACCTGATCCAGTCCCCAGTGGCAGTACTGTCAGCCGCTTTCACTATTGCTTTTCATTCTTTTCTGCATCTCTCATGCATGGTGTATTTCTGTATCTCAGTCCTTCATTGTCTACTTGCTCTGTCAGCTAGTGCTATGTCAGACTATTCAGTCAAATCAAGAACATTTCCTCAGACGACACAGCACTACAAATTTTCTGTTTCTTAAAATTATATTCTTTAGAAGTCTGCATTCACTATTTTTGCTTTGTTTTCTTTAATTTGATTAAACAAAACAAGGATATACAATTTAATTCGAAGTAGTTACTTAGAACTGGTATAATATCATTAAGACAAATGTTGAGCTGTACCTGTGAAAAAAATACGTAGAGAACTTTGTCCACCAGATTAAAAAAGAACCTGCAATACATAGGTCCAATACCCTATGAGTATTAAAAGATCTAATTCTGCTAACAAGCATTTTTATCAGAAAATGTACTTAAAGGAAGCATTACCGTGGAAGGTGTGATGGCAGAACTAAGAGCTATGTCTACTCACTTTATTAAGGATTGGATTATTTCTGTACTACTGATTTACATTCATTCACTTCTACAGGAATAAAATCTAAAAAACTGCTTTGGAATCAGTAAAACTTTGGAAAACCCCTGATGTTTCTAAGTAAACATTTGAGATTATATAAAAATATATTTTGCCTAAAAATTTATGGTCAGCTTTGCGCTCAGTGACACCCCTTCCTGTGGAAGGAGTATTCTGCTAGACTGGATATGAGTTTAAGGCCATATTATGTCTCAACGTGTGGAACCCGATCAGATTAGGGAACTCAGATAATCTATGCAATAGCAAAATATCTACAAATATTATCTAAATAAAAAATGGCAGTCAGGAAAAATTATTCCAAATACAGTTGTTAAATAGTTCTTTGTCTCTAACCTGTGTTATTTGTACATGTATCAGCCTCTGTGAAAGGAAATTGATACAGACTTTAGCAGACTGAGGCTTTCACTGGGAACTAACTTGTATTCTCAATGGTTACTAATTGTTGAAATGTTAAAGTATTGCACAGTTAACTGAAATTTAACAATTTTATGAGATTTAATAGGTCATAAATATAATAAATCATTTTAGTAATAGTTATCACATGCTCTTTTGCTAGGTACTTACACTCAAGAGCAAACGAAAGTATTTATTGAACAGCAAATAATTGTAGAATTCTTTGTATTTACATTTTGTTTCACCAAATGGTCAGTATTTTAAAGCATTTGCATCACCAGTAACACCCCCATTAAGAATATTTTACTTTTTGAAGAATGATAATAAAAGGACTGTTGGAAAGTAACAACCTGTTTGCTGAAAAATTAGGGCACTTATGACTATCAGATTTTTTTTTTACTGATAAAATAATCTTTTGGGGGGGAGTTTTTAATGACAGAATGGAAATGGTGATTCACCATGTGTACAAAAGTGCTGCTGAATGAAATATTGAATCTAAAAAAAGCATAGAAAATATAGAATTATCTGATGGATATCCCATGAGTGGCTAGTGCTTGGCAATTACAGACTTTCTGAGCCAAAGATTATATTTAGACTATTGTGTTTAGCAGATAATTAATTGTTCTTCAAACCTATTTATATTTTTTGTTTCTAGACCATCTTGTGGCAATGAGTTCCTCCATTTCATTTCTACTGTGTTTTGCCCTGGTGTCTATATTAAACCCATCAATATGAAACATGAATTCTCATTTTATGTAAGGATATTCTAAGACAATGAAAACTTTGCCATGCACTTCAGGAGGAGCAGAATCAGAAAAAAAATCTGTAAGATGGATACTTTTTGATCCACTGAAAAACAAACATCATAAGTAATAAAGCAAAACAATTTAGTTATCTTTTTCTCGTCCCCCCAAAAATTTAAAATAATTATGGATAAAAGTATTTGTAAAGAGACAACATGCTAGATTTTATTCTTGATGAGCTTTCAACTGAAACAAACCACAGAGAAGAAGAAAGAATCATGGATTTGGGCCTTTTAAACTCAAAAAATCGCTAGAATGAAAAGAAATTACAGTGTAAAAACACACTGGTACATGACAAGGAAAACATAGAACTAATAAATTAATGTCATATAGACTTTCAACATCCATTCTGCTTCTTTAAAGAAATATGACTGAGAATTTAAGGTTTTAGGATTATTCATATCTATATTATTCACATTTGAAGGGGTTTTATATATCTCAGCATAATAAATTGTTCCTTATAGAAATATGCATTAACACTAACATTGTACAAAGGATTGTGATTTTTCTCATCATTTAACCAGGACATGTTAAATCCTCTTTCTTTAAAACTCACAGCATAAGCATTGTTATAAACGTATTTCAAGGAATGGTTTCTTTAAGAAGTTAGGGGGTTTTCTACCCAAAACCTCTTTGATAATAAATATATATAAAACCTTGAAACATAACTGGTATAGGATATTATAGTTCACCTGAACTGGAATTCCCACCTTTAGTGGGAATTGCTACTGGGTAGCATAGATACCATGTAAGGATGAGTACACTTTGTAGAGGAGAATAGGAAGGAAAACAGCCTGATTCTTGGAAATGCCATATTGTTCATGTCTTTGTCTCTCAATGAGATGGTGCTGAGCATTTTAATTAACTCTATCATAAAGAGGGAAGGAGAATTACCTATTTTTATGTTTGTAAGGTTCTAATTAATTCTTTGAACATCAACAATTGAAAAATGTTAATTTACATTTCCACATATTGCTGTACTGCATTTAAGTGGAAAAATCCTTAGAGATGATATCTCTATCTTAAATGATAAACATTTAAGGAAAAAGTATGAGTTGTTGTAGGTGCACCTCCAGATCTAATAATGTTTCTCCTTATTTGAATCATTCTAAAGATACCTTGCACAGTGGCACACGAAGTAAATTAACTTTCGCGAATGCAAGGGAGAGAGATAGGGACAGGAGGACAGCAGCTGTGGAGGGGAGAAAAATATTATTCACTTAATGAGGATAAGAACCTCCTAAAATTAAGGTATTGCTAGCAAGCTGGACCTTCTGTACTCAACCTTCTTTCATAGTTATTATTTACCTTTTCTCAGTTTTCTCTAAAGTAGTGTTCCAAATACTGTAAGCAGTATTGTGCAAGAAATCCTACAGGTTAGTGGCTATATCCACTGGACTTCCTATGTGCTTTCAGCTTTAGGACCCAAATCCTGAACTATAAAACAAAGAAGGAGAAAGCAGTACGTCTGGACGTGTTAATTGTATGGGTTGTGTCACGCTTTCATAGAGTTTACTGAATTCCTCTGTTATCTGTTGTTAGTGTTTTTGTTAAAGGCCTGATGTTAGGTGGGAGAAATTACTGCATCTAATTTAGTTTCTTGATACTTTAGATATTAGAATAGGCTCAAAATGATGGAAATGGAATATATTTTCAGATGTCTTTTAATGTAATGCCTTTCCTTTGCTCATGAACACCAGGAAGCCAAAGCAAAGTACATTAGTAGGGGGCGGGAGAAACAGAACATAAGGAATCCTATTATTCAGTGCTACCTGTTTATAATAAACATATTTGAGAAAAATGTATTTTTCTTTTGGATGAAGGTTTGATTCAAAGCAAATTACAGCCATTAGAGGTCTTTGTGTGCAAAGACCTTATGTTTTACATCCAGCTATAGAGAAAAAATAAATCAGCTATAGAGAAAAAATAAATCATATGTAGGAAGCTTGGTTACTTGCGAAGTCCAAATACCATCTATATTTCAGTTTTGATGCAGATATTCAATGGATATAGGAGCAAGAGCAAGGCTATAGAGTACTTTACAATGTTTATCTTCTAGACTTTTCTTATACTGCACCGCCTTATTTTTCTCATTTGAATTTATGTTTATAATTATGAGTATTCACTGTGTGGCCAGCATCACAGTAACATAAGTATTTATGAAAAAATGCACAACCCTGTCAGTGAAGGTGTTTGGATTACAGTGTAGGATCACTACTCTATTAAATTGGCTCATTTTAAGTGACCTTTTATTTGGCAGGCAATGCCTTCCAATCAAATTAAGAAAAAGAGGAGAAACCAGAAACAGCTGAGTTTCTAGAGTACAATAATCTGACTTGGGAACAATAATAATAAAACTAGAGATGACAAGCTGCTTAATGCAGTACATTTGAACTTATTCCATTGCACAGGATATTTGTGCTGATATTGTCTGTACTATGGTTACTTGGAGTGAGAAAGAATTTACTATAAAATTGCTTAATCCTTTCCAACCTACCAAAAGTAGTAATATGGTTCTAAAACTATGTCTCACATATACTTTGTCATCCCTGTAGCAACACGCAGGTATAAATCCTCAGCTATTTTAAGTCATTGCAGCTCTACTTAAGATAACTAGTGAAATTGATGTGACGGGATTGTTACATTGATGTTAAAAGCATTTAACTTGCCACAGCAGCAGGCATGTAGCTTGCTTGTCGTTTCAACTTTGGACACCCTTGAAATAATGCAATTTGATGTCATCACTATTGCATCATAAAGGTGTAATGTTATACTGGTTTTGATTTTTTTTATTTTTATTTTTCTTTTCTGCAGAAATTTGATTTCTTGACCAGATTTCAGCATTTAAAACAAGTTTCCAGTATGTTATATTAATGAACAAGCAATGAATTAAATCAGTAGTTATTACAGAGTATTAGCACCAGTGAGAAACTTTTAGTTATTTCATTTCATTCAATGGATCCGATCCTTTTACTAAAAACTGGTAATATATACCAGTATTACTCCCAATCCTATATCCTTTTTACATATTACAGGAACAGATATGATTTGTAAATAAAGTACAAAGTGTTGTTATAATAGGACATCTATACTGCATCAGCAACACAGTGGGAATTATTAATTTAGTGACATATAGGACTATACTGTAAACTATTTTTTCATGGACTTTATTTTCACTGGCTTTGACAAACAATCTAAGAGTTTTAGCTACTTGGGATAAAATATACACATTGTCTGTTTTTTCCCATCAATACAGCCAGCAGTCACCTTATAGTGCTGCTTCAATACATTGCATCACTGAGACTTTTCTCTGCAGAATATTTCCAGATGTTCCCTTTTCATGTCAGTGTTAACAGAGCTGATATAAGTCAGCATAGTGAAAAAAATACCACTTGCTAGTCCTTCATCAGGAGTAATAAATAGATTATCCATTAGATTCAGTAACAAACCAGAAAGTCATTGTTTCTATTTTACATTTTTTATTCTTCCTGTGAAAAACAAAGCTGGTTTAGTCCATGGAACAGTGTCACTAGGTCAGCTCGCTCTTGATTAATGAAACTTCATAATTTACAATAATGAATAGGAAATTCTTTCCTGTGCCAAATGCATCAAAGAGTTTCAAGTTTACCAGCTTATTACTGCTACAGTACCAAGAACATTCTTTCAGTACAAAAATATACACAATAGCATGATTGTGCATTGTCTCTCCTTGGCACATTCATTAATATCTCATCCCACACAATGTTGTAATGATAACATATTTTTATCAGCTCCAACCAAATTAGCTTTTGCCTAGGAATGAAAGTACAAAATTGGCTATTTATGGGAAAGGGCTTTGTCTTATTATTCTGAGAGATAGGCAACTGCTAGTGACTTGGGACTTTGCTGATATCCTTGATATGATTTGAAGACATCCAACTACGGTATGCTCTGACTTTGAAGACAATCTGAGGAAGCAAACACAGGATTAAGTTTTGACTTAATAGCAACTCTTTACTAATGTGCAGTTTGATGCATTTCTGAAAAACACATTAATATTAAAGGCAACAAATATTGATAACTACTGATATAATTACCTGTGATATCAACTTGAGCTAGGTAACAACTTGATTTAGAGTCAACTCTATTTTTAAAGGTGCTTTATGAGATTTATCTAATCTTATTTTCCTACTTTTAAAGATATCTATTGGCCAATACAGGAATCTCATTTTTACAGAACATTTTACATGAAAAAAATTCAAGTAATATTTTTTGTAAAATTGTCTTTTTCAGAATTATTATTATCATGATTATTATTTTGGAAGGAGACAGTCAATTTGAGCAAACTGCTTCTAGAAATTAATCAGATTCACACACTTTTCATCACAAAGTTGCTATTATTTCTAATAAATACTCTTGATTAACTCTAAGAATATCTTTGCAGAAGTGTTTGGTATTGAGAATGACATAGAGCTCTACTTGAGCTTTCAAAAATAAATTTCTGTATTTTTACAGAACAGTTTATTGTAGATACCTGAGGCAAGTTTCCCAATGTGTTTCCTAATATGGTCTCAAATGTTTCTATCAAAAAGGGGAGAATAAATAGATTTCCCTTCAGCAAAACCCACATTTTTTAATAAACACCACAACCTTTACTCTATAATAGTATTGCCAAAACTAGATGACGATTTTCTGGAATTTGAAAGTCCTTCACTGACACATGAAAGATTTCAAAGCCATTCTAACACAGCTTAATTGTATTGTAAGTGACAAAACTTATGCCACTGTTAATTAACAGTCCACCTTGAGTTCATCTACTTTGCTAGGCTGAGATAAAAGTAACCACTCGCCTAACTCTCTGAATGCCTGAAGGCTTGTTGAGAGAGCTATATGCCCTGCTCTGACACAAGCACCATACTATGCCTGATCTCTTGGACGTTGGAGCCATTCAGCTGCCAGTTGCTGACAAATCACGCAGACTTCACTTGACAACTATAATGATACTGAGTTATCCATAATCTCTTAAATAAAGCAATTACAACTGCTCTGAACTGGTTATTCACTTCTGCCCAGCTTCAAATATTTAATATTTCCATCCTAATGTCACTGTCTCCTGGCAGATTTTTCCTCAGCAAAAGGCACATATTAGCTGTGTTGTGTTGAATGTTTGTGTTGTTCAGTATATATTGTATGTAGGCTGTATTGTACGTGGTGTTATTTCTCACAGGGTGTCACAAAGGGCACAGGTAGCTTATGAGAGAAACAAAATGCAGTGGTTTAACCCCAGCCAGCATCTAAACACCACACAGACGCTCACTTACTGCCCCCCCCCCCGGTGGGATGGGGGAGAGAATTGGAAGAGTAAAAGTGAGAAAATTCATGGGTTGAGATAAAGACAGTTTAATAAGTAAAGCAAAAGCCATGCACGCAAGCAAAGCAAACCAAGGAATTCATTCACTACTCCCCATCAGCAGGCAGGTGTTCAGCCATCTCCAGAAAAGCAGGGCTCCACCACACGTAACAGTTACCTGGGAAGACAAACGCCATCACTCCAAATGTCCCCCTACCTTCCTTCTTCTTCGCCCAGCTTTATATGTTGAGCATGAAGTCATATGGT
>NW_009202651.1:0-297 GCF_000690835.1 Fulmarus glacialis | reverse complement strand
TCATTGGAGTCAGCTGTCCCAGCTTCTTGTGCACCTGGCAGAGCATGGGAAGCTGAAAACATTACTTAGCAACAACTAAAATATCAGTGTATTATCAACATTATTCTCATACTAAATCCAAAACATAGCACTATACCAACTATTATGAAGAAAAATAACTCTATCCCAGCTGAAACCAGGACACCAAACTAGATCTGTAGCACTAAATCCTTGACAGAACATTAAGTATAAAGATTTCAGCAACTAAGAATGCTAATATAGTTAAGAAATTAACATTTAAGATTTTTAAAGTGTTTT
>NW_009202650.1:0-390 GCF_000690835.1 Fulmarus glacialis | reverse complement strand
AAGGACAGTGGTCTAGCTAGCGTAGGAATGGACACCTTCAGATTGTAAGCTTTGAAGATGAACAATGAAAATGAATTTAAATAAAAAAGTTAATAACAAACCAATTTCAAAAATAGACTAACTGCAATTCCAAAGCTTCTAACCAAAAAAAGAAAAAAGAAAAAAGAAAAAGCGTGGGTTGTTTTCCCATATAACGATGCCGGTGGGTTTTACATTTCTTTTTTCCTTTCCTTTTAATAAAATAAAACTTAAAAAAGAAAAAAAAAATCTGTTACATTTGTCCTTTCGAAGGTACTGTTGGTCTGGGAGACGAAAGCCCGTGCTGCCTCCTTACTGTCTTCGGAGCTTGAGCCCCTTGTATATTGCCCCTTTTCAATAACACCCCACGTC
>NW_009202649.1:0-5557 GCF_000690835.1 Fulmarus glacialis | reverse complement strand
GCTTGTGCCTGAGCGCAGGCAGGCATCCGGCCCGGCTCAGCCCCTGGAAGCTGCCCGAAACCTCTCCGGGAGGTTTCTCTGGACCCTGCCAGAGAGACCCAGGGGAGCGCAGCGCTGGCTCCCCAGGGCTCCTCCGCCTGAGGTCGCCTCCGTTTCCACCAAGGCGACGTCCCCATGACTGCCTTGCCTTCAGACCAGCTCCCGCTTCACAGACCATACCTACGTCCTGCACGGAGCATGATGGCTCCTGGCCCAGCATGGGCACAGGATGTACCCGCTCCCGGCGTGGGCAAAGACCCGACCCCAAACCAAACCCCTCGGCCTGGCTGGTGGTGGAAGAGCCTGAAGACAATGCTGCCACTACGAGCAGCGGTGGCGTTCACCAGAGGATGAACGATAAGCCAGAGTAGGTCCCTACACTTAACAGTTCAGGTTTTGAGAAGACTGAGGGGTTATTTTGATGGGATTCATCGAAGACGACTGGGTTATCATGAGGTACGGGGAAGGTAGGCAGCAAAGCGGCCCGGCCTGCCTACCACGAGCACAGCCAGCCAGCAGAATGGCTGCACCAGCACCAGGTTGCCAAGCAAACTCTGTGCGCCCGGGTTGTAAAGTTTTAAAAATTGCTTCTCCCTAGGAATCAACACTTATTTGTAAAGGAAACGTGTTTCCCTTGCACATCTGCAGAGGAGCACGGTGAAGGCTGGGATGAGGACAATGTCGGCATGCTGGAGAGAGACAGGCATTGTTTGGTGCAGAACTCTTTCCAAAATCACTCGGCCAAGATAGCGGTTTTTTCCACAAGAAAAGAAATAAAGGGAATTTGACACGTAATACAAAGTGAAAACCAGAACTTAGATGGGGGAAGGGCGTGTGTGTGAAAATCGTGTCACCGCAATGAATGTCAGATAAAAAGGGGTCTGTCACAAATCCTCCACTAATCCAATAATGCGAAAACCTCTTGGTATCACTGAGACATAGCACAAGGTAATTTTTATTTTTCATAAACTACTCTATATGTTTAGCCTTAGAAAGACAGCGATTTGTGAAATTTTCCTATCACAAAAACAGGACTTTGATTTTTCATTAAAGGCAAACCGATTTTCACATGTCAAATTTACTATGCATTCCTCAGCCAGTACTTTTTACCCCGAAGAAGGGCCACTTCTTCAACTTCCGCCAGTTGTCAGTTGTGTGACAACCATATTTAGAGGTAATCAGACAGGTCATATTACAAAAGTTAGTCAACTCATTTGAAACCTTAGCCCCTAAACTTAATGGTATGTTCTATGCATTTCTAAAGAAAAGTGACTTTAATTAATTCAACCTGCAAGGTACCATAGAGCTTTCTCTCTGCATGTGTCCTTTCAAAATATTATGTACAAATGAGAGATTGCTCTTTTTAGGGATTTTTGTTATGGATTTTTTTCCTTGAAATATAGATATATATCATGCCATGAACTCATTTAGGATCCATCAGATTCTCATCTTGCAGAGCCACAATGTGTGTGTTATATCTATGTTGGCCATTCTGACAGGCACTTTTATTACTCGAATCACAATTCTCTAAAGAAAAACTAATCCAGGATCCTTTCTAATGTAAACAGTTTGCTGCGAAAACACTCACATTTAAAAATAAAGCAATGCGTGTTAATAAAATAAATACAATCAGAGTACAAATGTGTAACAGAAGTGGCGTTCCATAAGCACAGCTGTCTCAAAGTCCAAGCTGCAGGCTAGAAATCTTAATTTCAGCTGACTCTCTCTTAATAATGGGTTACCTTCCTATAAAGCGTAAAGTCCATCTGCCCCAGGCAGATAAGTTTTGAAGCATTAAAATAGATAAAAATCTAACATTTTCTTTCTTGCATTGAATATGTGAATTCTAGTGTGCTATAATGTGAGAATTCCAACATATGACCATTATGGCATAATATCTCATAGCTCAGCTTGTCATTACTTCACTTGTAATTCTTACGTTAATTATGTTCATAATTACTAT
The DNA here is from genome assembly GCF_000690835.1 of Fulmarus glacialis. NCBI lineage: Eukaryota > Metazoa > Chordata > Aves > Procellariiformes > Procellariidae > Fulmarus > Fulmarus glacialis. Next base: position 3,555 of record NW_009202649.1, on the reverse strand, counting down.
AAACAGATGTGGTAGAAATTCATGTGACCTTTTACTGCAGAATGCATTTCTCAATCTTTCCACTTTATTTTAGTAATGTAGTGTTAAACCAGAGGAAAGTATTTCTGACACACTTTGCATGTATGTGTGTACACATTTAACATGAAACCATTTCTACCTCATATTTCACCCAAAGGACCACCTATATGCCAGTACATGGACACGAAAGTTATGGTAACTGAGAAGTCTACCCTGAAACATGCCCCTAAAAGACAGTGAACCCTTTTGACTAAGCCTAGCTAAAGCCACCACTGAAGCCTAGGACTTAAATGGAGCACTGCATTTTTATTCAGCACCTTTGTTAATGCAGCAGTATCCTGCTTTACAACTACAAGTACATGACAGCCATACAGCAATTTATTTTACTCACAGCCCAACCATCACCGTCTGTACACAAAACACATTTACAATAAAATCACTATGGATTTCATTAAGAGAAAGCCTACTCGAATTTCATTTCTTTGGACCTAATCTATAATTAGTGTGGACAGACAGGTGCAAACCCTTCTCCTCTACAGATGGCTACTGGAAATGGTGCAAAATAGCTCCTTCTGTTTAAACAACACACAGATAACCTGCTCTGCTCTTATCACTTACAATTACCTCCATTATACTGAACTAATGTTTACTTTAATAAAATGTCCACTGTTCTCTAAACATTATTTGGAAACTTTCATATCGATGGCGGAAAAAAAAAAAAAAAAAAAAGAAGATGGAAGTCAATGTCTTTCAGATGAAAATATTTTTTTGGGGAAAAAAAGAAAAAGCCTCTTAAAGGGCAGGATATTTTGACTTTGATTTTACATCTGGTGATCATTTTTCTTTATCCACAAAACCACACAGTATACTACTTCCTGATGTATTTATGCTACCATATATTAAACTAATCAAGTTTATAGTAAATAAGAACAGGATAACTGCGATTTTGAAGCAGTTCTTTAAAAAGGAACATCTATGCGGAAAACCAAGATCTTCAGGTTTTAAACTAACTTTTGGATCTTTCACGTGAAAGAAGGTGAAGAAAATAAAATCTGGAAGCCAATGTTTTAAGAATTTACACTCTCACTACTTATGCTAAATTCAGTGTCAGTTTAAACTTTTATAAATATTATAGGTTGCTATTAAAGGCTGTTTGAAAAAGAGCAGGCTGCTACTAAATACATGGATCAAAGTTTTTTAATGTATTCATATTTAAAATAATTTTCTTATTACATTTCTTTAGCCAAGCCAAGAGAAATAGGCCCTGCACAACACCAAATTCACGTTTTATTTCAGCTGATAAAGCTTCTTGATCTCTGCATGACAACTTAAGTTTCTACAGAACAAAGAACAAGATCTTCTCCCCCCCCCGCCATCTAAAAAATCTGAAGCTCCTGCAATAGCAACGTACTAATATCCTTATTCAATTAGCTAAAGATTTAACAGTAATGGACTGTGGCAAGTGGATTTAAAAGATGAAAATGACAATTGCGAGCCCTTTCTCCCATCACCCCCAATGCAAATACTGCAGATGCCTATTTCACCCAAAGTGTCTGGCAACGAGGAGTGCAGTCTGCACAGTACCTCAGTGAAGTGAGCTTCGCATTCAACGCCTGTCGTCTGAAGTTCATTTCAGAGAAGTGAGAAACAGGATTTGACAGGGAAGAATGTCCTGAACTGACTAGCCACTGACCAGCACTCCAGGTGGAGCTATTTTTCTCCCCTTTATTCTATAAACAATACTTCCAGTATAAAACTCCATGTGCGCGCAGGCATACATAGTGTTAAGCGTATACAGATGAGAGACACCGTGTGATGTTTTACTGGTCCATTATTTAGGCACGAAATGAGTTAACGTTAAGGTGGTCAAAAATGGTAGAAGGCAATGTTTTACTTAAAAAGATTTTGGAAACTATTTAAAAGCTCAAAGCCTTTGAAGAAAAACAACTTGAGCAGCAGTTGCCAGGAAGCAGTGACCTAACACTGCTGTCTGCATTCCATTACAAACAGAATGGTTCTTGTCTCCTACAGCACGCTCAGGGCTCGGGGACCCAGCCGCTCACCCTCCTGCAAACGCAGGGCCCAAGAAGAAGTCCTGCCATCATCTATCTCCTTGCCTGGCTTCAGCTTGCCAGAGTCACCAACGGATTTAAGGGTGGGTTGGGTTTTTGGTGGGGTTTGGGGTTTTCTTGCGCTGATGCGTGGTTGAGCTTCCCATGACAGCAAAGAAAAATGATGCATAAATTGAAAGCAGTAGCAATTATATTGAAGGTTCAGATATGATAAAACTGACCTTAGAAAAGTTATCAAATAAGTGTAACTTCCTAATTAAAAACCTTTACAGAGAGTCTGCAGTGCATCTCACACCTAACAAAGCCTTTGCCAACTTCGTATTTTCATAGACTATACAGTTATGAATAAGCCATATTCAGATATTTTTCCTAGTATTTTTTCTGTTGATAGGGAACCACAGAAACACCTAGTGTTCACCTAAAACCAGAACGTATAAACAAGAATAGACTAACTTTTTTAACATTCAGCCGAGCTGAAGGAAACTCCCTGATCATATTGGATTTCCTAAGGAAATCAGCCCAGAATAAACTGAATGAGGTTTTCAGACTTCCCATGGAAAGGTCAAGCATCAGCTTTAAGAACCATTAGAAACTAGTTTCAATCCTCTCGGCTATCCAGATTCACTAAACCGTTAACAGAAAAGCAGAACAGAAAACCTGGACAACAGAATTCAAATCTAAAAATGTCTTTCATGTGCTGCTTCAAACTACAGTTAAAGTTGCTTATTTAAACTTTCCATTGCATCTGTCAGAATGCAGAAATGGAGAAGGAAATGTAAGGCTACAAGGGTATAATTAAATAAATTATATTCACCCTTAGCCCTAACATATTGTGTTTACAAATACAATAATTATGTTTCTAGCTACATGTCAAAAGAAAATATTTTCTAAGCCCTTCAAAAAGCATGCAAGCATTACTGTAAGTAGGAAATAAGTCAAAACAGATTAGTAGACCAAAAATGGGGAGGGGGGGGAAAAAAATCCTGCTTTGGTCAGCAACTCGGGCCACCATCAGGGGATAAATCAATTTGCAGCAGCTGTGGACAGCCATTTAAAGTCTGGGGCCTGAACAGATTAATTAGGGAAAGCGATGTTAAAAGTTAAAGGGGTCAGCGTTACATTAAGCACAGGAATATTTGCTGGAGCAAACGCTTGGCTGTACATACCAAGACTCAGAAGACATCCTTGCAGTTAGTCAGGGCTATGCCTATAGCCAAACGTCTGGCACTTGCTGTGTTCCCACGGACAGCACGGCAGCTCCCGCGGACTGCTTTTAAGAGGTATATACCTATCTTTGCCCAGCCCCCGCTATGCCATGCCTGTCACCGCCTGCTTCGCCCGCAAAGGCAAGCGCGCAGCTGTGCGCAGCGCACCGTCCAAGTGCACCTTGGAGACGCACCGCCAGAGCGAAGGCAGGCGCTTCCAGCCCCGCTGCGGTTGGCAGTGGAAAACTTGAGCAGCTCTT
>NW_009202648.1:923-1173 GCF_000690835.1 Fulmarus glacialis | reverse complement strand
GATGTTCCCCATGGCGGGGGGCTTGATGTCCCCCATAGCATGGTCCCTCTGGAACCCATGACATGCTCCCTCTGGACTCCATGACATGGTCTTCGCTGTCCCCCATGGTCCTTCTGCAACCCTGTGCCCCATGGCATGGTCCCTCTGGTCCTCTATACCCCATGGCATGGTCCCTGCTGTCCCTCATGACATGGTCCCTCCGCCCTTTTGTCCCCCATGACATGGGCTCTCTGGAACTCATGACATGGTC
>NW_009202648.1:0-476 GCF_000690835.1 Fulmarus glacialis | reverse complement strand
CCATTACATGCTCCCTCTGGACTCCATGACATGGTCTTCGCTGTCCCCCATGGTCCTTCTGCAACCCTGTGCCCCATGGCATGGTCCCTCTGGTCCTCTATACCCCATGGCATGGATCTTGATGTCCCCCATGGCATGGATCTTGATGTTCCCCATGGCATGGGCCCTCAGGAACCCACGGCATGGTCCTTCTGGCCCTCTGCACCCCACAGCATGGTCCCCGCTGCCCTTCTATGCCCCACGGCTCGGCCCCCATGGCATGGTCCCCCTGGTTCTCTCTACCCCATGGCATGGATCTTGATGTACCCCATGGCATGGATCTTGATGTCCCCCATGGCATGGATCTTGATGTCCCCCATGGCATGGTGCCTCTGCTCCCCATGGCATGGGCCTTCTGCCCCTCTGCACCCCATGGCTGGTCCTTGCTGTGACCTATGGTCCCTCTGCACCCCATGGCATGGATCTTGATGTCCCCC
>NW_009202647.1:1427-1697 GCF_000690835.1 Fulmarus glacialis | reverse complement strand
TGCTGGCGGGTCTCAGGTGGTCTCACGGGGGCTGCCATCCCCTTCTCTGCAGGCCTTGGCTTTGTGCTGTGGTGCTCTCACCTGCTGCTGCTGCTGCTGTTGCTGCTTCTTCTGCTGTGGGACGTGCTGCCCGCCAAAGGAAGACGAGTCCTATAAATATGTCGACCCCAAGGACCTGGAGGCGCAGATGCGCGCGGAGGACAGCGGTGAGTCGGACTGTCTGCATCTGTCTCGAGCCCCAGCAGCTGAGACCACCTGGCTTTGTCTTGT
>NW_009202647.1:687-896 GCF_000690835.1 Fulmarus glacialis | reverse complement strand
GGGGCTTTGGGGGGGCTCCCACTGTCTCATTTCGCATGGGGGTTGGAGCTCTGTCTTGAGGCTCGGATCTGACTGCCTTCTCCTTCCTCATTTTCCCCTGGGCAAGGGCTCCCTGAAGCCCCTGCAAGGATCTGCAGCCGAGAGACACTTGAGCTCATGTCCTCCTGGGGAGGGAGCATGGGGAGAGCAGCCGTGCTCCAGGCTGGCTT
>NW_009202647.1:0-527 GCF_000690835.1 Fulmarus glacialis | reverse complement strand
CTGGCCATACTGGTGTCTATGGGGACTGCCACTGGGTCACTTCTGCAGGTTTCAGTGGGGTGGGGGGCACTGCTGCGTGGCTGCGTGCTGGCTAGACGTTTGAGAGCCTTGGTCTGTGGGAGCCTTCGTGAGGGTGTTGGGATGTCCCAGATGCTTGCTCGCCCCCCCCGCCTGCCAGCGCGGAGCCCTTGCCAGCTGTCAGCACCAGGACCGATGCCTGAGGCTGGCGTCAGTCCCGCGGGCTCTCCCAGCGCTCCGGGCAGGGATCCTCCTTTGGGACTGTCACTTTCCAGGACCCCGGTCATGCCACTCAGGGTGGCTCTCCAGCCTCGGGGTGGCTAGAATCTCAGGTTAATTTGGCCAGCATCAACGCAGAGGCTCTTCTGCCCCTGCTTGAGCTCCAGGGCGATGCCCCTGTCTCCCAGCACTGGTGGTGGAGGTGGCCTGGAGCCCGCGCTGCTGCGCCCCATCCCCAGTGCCTTGCCTGCTGCTGTGCCCCTGCCCGGCCCCCGGTGCCGGCAGCCAGC
>NW_009202646.1:2851-3057 GCF_000690835.1 Fulmarus glacialis | reverse complement strand
GGTGAGCAGGGGCCGGGGCCAGGCAGACCCCCGCCAGCCCCTCGCCGGTGCCCGGGAGCTGGAGCTACCTTGAATTCGGCAGCCAGCGGGTTGCTGGTCCTCTCCAGCGAGGTGGCATCCAGGCGTTTCTGGTAGCCTTCCAGCCGGTGCCGGTTCTCCGCTCGCTTCACCGCCTCGTTCACGTACTTGAGGATGTCCCGGCACTG
>NW_009202646.1:931-2785 GCF_000690835.1 Fulmarus glacialis | reverse complement strand
GCTGTGACAGGCTCCCAGCCGCATCCCGGGCACAAAACGCCGCTGGCCTAGAGCTCCTGGCCGACAAGAGGGAGATTTTCCCACCCCCAGGACCCCCCTGGCCTGGCTGGAAAGGCAGCACGTCCTTTCCACCGCCCTGGGATTTTGCTCTGGATGGCAACAGAGAGGCACGAGCCCCAGCGTAGAAAGCGATCGCCTCCAGCTAGCCGAAGGACGTGCTGGAGATGGGAGCACGCAGCCGAGTGACCCTGGGGACAAGCCCCCGGTGCCCCCCCCAGCCCCTACCCTCGGTGTGCTTGATGATGTTCTCCAGCAGCAGCGGGTACTTGGTCAGGCGCTGCATTTCAGAGATAATCAAGTCCTTGAGCTGCAGGCGCCGGCACTGCGGATTGCTTTCTGCTTCCTAGGGCGAGGAAAGAGGATGAAAACCCCGAGGTGGGATCAGGGGAAGCCAGGGGAGCGCCGGGGTGAGGAACAGCCCAGAGATGGACAAACCTGCATGAAGATCTGGAAACGGGTCTCCTTGCGCTGCTTCGTTTTGATCAGCTCTAGGGCGATGGATTGGTAAGAGCAGAAGTCAGCAGCAACCTGCTGGATTTCCTCTTTGGCCAGGCCGTCAAACTGGGGGGGTGCAGGGGAAAATTGGGCTCAGGCACCCCCCAGGCTTGGCCCTGAGCCCCAAGTCTCCCCATGCTCGTCTGCTCTAAGCGCAGCCACGGAGGACAGCATGACAGTGGGGTCACCTCCACCTCCCCTAAAAGATGTCAACCCCTCCACGCTGGAGGACAAGAAGATGTCCCTGGTGGCTTTACCACCCCTGTCCCCCCTTACCCGAGACAGCATGAGATCCCCAATTTCTTTGATGATTGGTCCTTCTTCCCGGAGCTTCTTCATGGATTCGGAGAGAGAATCTGAATTAGGATGTGAGACAGACAGGACTCACATGAACGGGGTGCTGGAGCCACCCACCAGTCGTCTGTGCAAGCACCCAGAAGGTCCCTGCCCCAGAGGGTCCCTGCCGGCTCTCCGGCACGGGTGCAGATGGGCTTCGATTGCTGCCATCACGGACGCAGTGTGTCACAGAGTGTGACACCAAAAGCGTGTCCTGAAAGCGTGCTATGCCAAGGACTGGTACACACCAGGCGTCCCAGACACAGGCATTGGCAGAGCCCGGAAAAAACAGGCTCTGGATCGCTCCCAGGAGAGGGAAAGGAGAGGCCGGAGTGGCAAGACGGTACGACGCCGTCAGGGCTGGTCCAAATGGTGGGTGACCACGCAGGAGCCCCGGGCAGCCGTGGGCCACCCTCTGCTCCCACTGCAGGGGGGGTATTTCCAGGAGAGAGCAGGATCCCAGTAGGAAGAGGCTTACTGTGGATTTCTATCAGGTCAGGGAGGTTGGGGAAGAGGAGTGCCAGCTCTTCCCGGGACAGCAGGCTCTCCTTCTTCATCCGTTGATAGAAGAGGAGGTCGAGGACTCGGAGGATGCGGAGGTGAGACCCTTCGGTGGCAAAGAGCTCTGTGCGAAAAGCACAGGGGTGGAGAAGTGTTCAGGGGAGCCCTGCGGTGCTGGGGCGCGCTGCTGGGGGGTCCCTCGCGTCCCTGGGGTGCCCCGTGCTCCTTACCGTTGATCACCTCTTGCCGATCGATCTCCTTCTGCGGCAGGTTGGCCACCAGCTCCCGGCTGACCGTGTGCTGCCAGTTCTGGGAGTCCAGCTCGGGCTCCAGGTCGGAGAGCTGGCCCTGCTCGTCCTCCAGGAGATGAGGCAGGAAGGGATCCACGCCGAAACCCAGGTTGGGCGACTCGATGCTCCTGGGGAGGGTGAAAGGCGGGGGGGGGGGGACTCTGCAGCCACC
>NW_009202646.1:0-825 GCF_000690835.1 Fulmarus glacialis | reverse complement strand
ACCCGGGGCCTTCAGCACAAGAAGTACAAGCCTCTGACTCTTGAGCTAAAAGACTAGGTCCCCCAGCAGACATCTATATAGGTCCTTTAAGCTCCTGCGTGAGACACAAGGGAACAGAGGTGCCCCCTCGCCCCAGGAGGATGGAGAACTAAGAAGGGACTCCCTCCCGGGGCAACCCTGGGCATCGCCTCCCCTTGTGCTCTGTCAAGGCTCGCTTACGGGGAGGGAAAAGCTAGGAAGGCACAGATGGAGCCCCTCTGACCCCCAAAGTGGGGGGACACAGCCCCGGCACACCCCTACAGTGACCCTCCTGTTCTGAAGGCAAACTGGCCCCCGGGACCCCGGCCGGCTCGGGGCGGCGCGGTAGAGACGGCAGAGACCGAGGCTGGGCCACTCACCTGCGTCCCATCTTCGGCGTGTACGGGGGGGTGGGATTTTCCAGCGACCTGGGGAGGAATGGGAAAGTCACCCTCGTGTCCTGATGTCCTGGCCTCCCCCTCCTCCCATCGCTGCACCCCACGGGGCAGCCGCGTGGCACCGCCCAGCGTCGTGCCCACAAGCCCCTCCAGACGCGGGTCCGGTGCTACCGGCTGCGAGAGGGGTTTGGGGCACAAATGGGGCTTAAAGCCAAATTCTCTCTGTTTTCCCCTGGCCAGGAGGCTCTGCAGGCAGCTGGGCCCCTGGTTTGCATGGCTGGGGCTTGGTCTCGACCCACAGGCTTAGCGTCTCCCAAGAGACAGCGTCTCAGTCCAAGGGGTTCAGCTTTCAGACCCCCGGTTGTCCCAGCCCCGCTTTGAAGCCAAACACGCCCAGGGGAATCCAGGT